>NC_092397.1:40881884-41017647 GCF_030028105.1 Mobula birostris
CAAGCCGTGATCACTAAGTCATGGTAGCTTTACAGTACCAGTGACCTGGGTTCAATTCCTGCCGCTGCCTGTAAGGTGCTTGTGGCTGCACGGGTTTCCTCCGGGTGCTCCGATCTCCTCCCACAGTCCAAAGACGTACCGGTGAGGAGGTTAACTGTAAACTGTCCCGGATTAGGCGAGGATTAAATTGGGAATTGCTGGGCAGCATGACTCGAAGGGCAGAAGGGCCTGCTCCACACTGCATCTCAATCAATGAAGTGAAACTATTACAGAGCTGGCTATAATATCGGGATTTAATTCCCACCACCATAAGGAGCTTCTACGTTCTATGGGAGTTTGCAAAGGTTCCTCCATGTTCCTACAGTCAAAGCGAGCATGGAAGGCACTGATGCCGTGGGTTTCCTCCCAGTGCTCCAGTTTCCTCCCACATTCCAAAGATGCACGGGTGTGGATTAGTGAGCTGGTGCTGGAACAATCCTTGATCGTTTGATACGCATTTCACTGTATGTTTCAATGCACACGAAAGCTGGTTGTTGGCCAGTGTGCGCCCACAAAATCACTCAGTCTTCCCCAGCCAGAAGCCCTGAATGAACTATGAGCTCCGCAGTCTGCTGAGGGCCAGATCAGAGGCGTTCAGGGCTGGAATCAAGAGATCCAGGTACGATCTCTGGAAAGCCATCTCACGGGTGAAGTGGCAATTCTGGACTAAACTTGAATCACTGAAGGAAGCTCGGCAGCTATGGCGGGAGTAAAATATTATCACTTCCTACAAAGTGAAAGCACACAACATTGGCGACAACAGGACTTCACTGCCAGATGAGCTCAATGCCTCACTTTGGCTGTCAAAACATGTTGGAACCTTCACGAGCTCCCACAAGCCCACAGAGATTTCAGTCTCTGAGGCCGACATGAGAGCCATATTTTAGGATTGTGAACCCACAGAAAGCATCAGCCCAGATGGGGTACCTGACCAAATATTAAAGACCAGTGCTGATTACTTGGCTGGAGTGCTCACTGAGATCTTTACCCTGTTACTTCAGCAGTCCGAGGTACCCACCTGCTTCAAGCAGGCTTCAATTATACCGGTGCCTAAGAAGACTGTGGTGACCTGCCTCAATGACTATCATCCAGTAGCACTTATAGTGATGAAGTGTTTTGAAAGGGTGGTGATGAAACATATCAACATCTGCTTGAGAAGCAATTTGGATCTGTTCCAACTTGCCGACTGGCACAACAGGTTCACAGCAGCTCTACACTCAACCCTGGTACATCTTGACACCAAAGTTGCATGCATCAGGATGCTCTTTATCAACTACAGCTCAACATTCAATACTTTCATCCCCTCAAAACTAATCAATAAACTCCAAGATCTTAGCCTCAATACCTCCTTGTGCGATTGGATCCTCAATTTCCTCACTTGCAGACCCCTGTCAGTTCGGATTAGCAACAACATTGCCTCCACGATCTCCATCAGCACAGGTACACCACAATGCTGTGAGCTTAACTTATGACTGTGTGGCTAAGCACAGCTCCAATGCTATATTTAAGTTTGATGACAACACCACGTCATTGGCTGAATCAAAGGTGGTGAGAAATTGGCATACAGGAGTGAGATTGAAAATCTGGTTGAGTGGTGCCACAATAACAACCTCTCACTCAATGTCACAAGACCAAGGATTGTTGACTTCAGGAGGAGGAAACCAGAGGTCGATGAGCCAGTCCTCATCGAGGAAACAGAGGTGGAGATGGTCAGCAACTTTAAATTCTTCGATGTTCTTACTTCAGAGGTCCTATTCTGGGCCCAGCACAAAAGTGAGATTACAGAGAAAGCATGGCAGCATTGTGAAGATTCTGCATAACACTTAAAACTTTGATAAACTTCTATAGATCGGTGCTGAAGAGAGTATTGACTGGTTGCATCATGGACTGGTATGGAAAAACTAATGGCCTTGAATGGAAAATCTCATAAAAGGTACTGTATACGGCCCTGTCCATCACGGGTAAAGCCCTCCCCACCATTGAGAACATCTACATGAAGCATTGTCACTGGAAATCAGCATCCATCATCAGGGACCCCCACCACCCAGGACATGCTCTCTTCTCACTGCTGCCATCAGGAAGAAAGTACAGAGGCCTCAGGACTCACACCACCAGGTTCAGGAACAGTTATTACCCCTCAACCATCAGGCTCCTGAACCAGTGAGGATAACCTCAACTCTGAACTGATTCCATCGGGAAGGAGGTACAGGAGCCTCAGGTCCCACACCACCAGGTTCAGGAACAGTTATTACCCCTCAACCATCAGACTCCTGAACCAGAGGGGATAACCTCACTCAACTTCACTTGTCCCATTATTGAAATGTTCCCAATCCAATGGACTCACTTTCAAGGACTCTTCATCTCATGTTCTCGGTATTTATTGCTTATTTATTTATTTATTATTATGTATTTATTTATTTTTCTTTTGTATTGGCACCGTTTCTTTTCTTTTGCACACTGGTTGTTAGTCCGTCCTGTCGGGTGTGATTAGAAACATAGAAAACCTACAGCACAATACAGCCCTTCGGCCCACAATGTTGTGTCGAACAGGTACTTACTTCAGAAATTACCTAGGGTTACCCATAGCCCTCTATTTTTCTAAGCTCCATGTACCCATCCAGGAGTCTCTTAAAAGACCCTATCGTATCCGCCTCCACCACCACTGCCGCCAGTAGCCCATTCCACGCACTCACCACTCTCTGCATAAAATACTTACCCCTGACATCTCCTCTGTACCTACTTCCAAGCACCTTAAAACTGTGCCCTCTTGTGCTAGCCATTTCAGCCCTGGGAAAAAGCCTCTGACTATTCTCTGAGGTTCTAAACTGGAAGAAGGCCAAATTTGAAATGAGAAAGGATCTAAAAAGCGTGGATTGGGACAGGTCGTTCTCTGGCAAGGATGTGATCGGTAAGTGGGAGGCCTTCAAAAGAGAAATTTTGAGAGTGCAGAGCTCGTATGTTCCTGTCAAGATTAAAGGCAAAGTGAAAAGTAATAAGGAACCTTGGTTCTCAAGGGACATTGCAACTCTGATAAAGAAGAAGAGAGAGTTGTATGACATGTATAGAAAACAGGGAGTAAATAAGGTGCTTGAGGAGTATAAAAAGTGCAAGAAAATACTGAAGAAGGAAATCAGGAGGGCTGAAAGAAGACATGAGGTTGCCTTGGCAGTCAAAGTGAAAGATAATCCAAAGAGCTTTTTACAAGTATATTAACGGTAAAAGGATTGTAAGGGATAAAATTGGTCCTCTTGAAGATCAGAGTGGTCGGCTATGTGCGGAACCAAAAGAAATGGGGGAGATCTTAAATGGGGTTTTTGCGTCTGTATTTACTAAGGAAACTGGCATGAAGTCTATGGAATTAAGGGAAATAAGTAGTGAGATCATGGAAACTGTACAGATTGAAAAGGAGGAGGTCCTTGCTATCTTGAGGCAAATTAAAGTGGATAAATCCCCAGGACCCTACAGGGTATTCCCTCGGACCTTGAAGGAGACTAGTGTTGAAATTGCAGGGGCCCTGGCAGATATATTTAAAATGTCAGTGTCTACGGGTGAGGTGCCGGAGGATTGGAGAATGGCTCAAGTTGTTCCGTTGTTTAAAAAAGGATCGAAAAGTAATCCGGGAAATTATAGGCCGGTAAATTTGACATCGGTAGTGGGTAAGTTATTGGAGGGAGTACTAAGAGACAGAATCTACAAGCATTTGGATAGATAGGGACTTATTAGGGAGAGTCAACATGGCTTTGTGCGTGGTAGGTCATGTTTGACCAATCTATTGGAGTTTTTTGAGGAGGTTACCAGGAAAGTGGATGAAGGGAAGGCAGTGGATGTTGTCTACAAGGACTTCAGTAAGGCCTTCAACAAGGTTCCGCATGAGAGGTTAGTTAGGAAAATTCAGTCGCTAGGTATACATGGAGAGGTAGTAAATTGGATTAGACATTGGCTCAATGGAAGAAGCCAAAGAGTGGTAGTAGAGAACTGCTTCTCTGAGTGGAGGCCTGTGACTAGTGGTGTGCCACAGGGATCAGTGCTGGGTCCATTGTTATTTGTCATCTATATTAATGATCTGGATGATAGTGTGGTAAATTGGATCAGCAAATTTGCTGATGATACAAAGATTGGAGATGTAGTGGGCAGTGAGGAAGGTTTTCAAAGCTTGCAGAGAGATTTGGACCAGCTGGAAAAATGGGTTGAAAAATGGCAGATGGAGTTTAATACAGACAAGTGTGAGGTATTGCACTTTGGAAGGACAAACCAAGGTAGAACATACAGGGTAAATGGTAAGGCAGTGAGGAGTGCAGTAGAACAGAGAGATCTGGGAATACAGATACAAAATTCCCTAAAAGTGGCGTCACAGGTAGATAAGGTCGTAAAGAGAGCTTTTGGTACATTGACCTTTATTAATCAAAGTATTGAATATAAGAGCTGGAATGTTATGATGAGGTTGTATAAGGCATTGGTGAGGCCGAATCTGGAGTCTTGTGTTCAGTTTTGCTCACCAAATTACAGGAAGGATATTAATAAGGTTTAAAGAGTGCAGAGAAGATTTACAACCATGTTGCCGGGACTTGAGAAACTCAGTTACAGAGAAAGGTTGAATAGGTTAGGACTTTATTCCCTGGAGCGTAGAAGTGTGAGGGGAGATTTGATAGAGGCATATAAAATTATGATGGGTATAGATACAGAGAATGCAAGCAGGCTTTTTCCACTGAGGCAAGGGGAGAAAAAAACCAGAGGACATGGGTTAAGGGTGAGGGGAGAAAAGTTTAAAGGGAACATTAGGGGGGGCTGCTAGACGAGGTGGTAAATGCAGGTTCTTTATTAACATTTAAGAATAAATTGGACAGGTACATGGATGGGAGGTGTATGGAGGGATATGGTCCGTGTGCAGATCAGTGGGACTAGGCAGAAAGTGGTTCGGCACAGCCAAGAAGGGCCAAAAGGCCTGTTTCTGTGCTGTAGTTTTTCTATGGTTTCTATCCACAAGATCAATGCCCCTAAGTTTGATTTTAGCTTCCTAAACCTTGCACAAGCTTCCTTTCCTTATTCTATTATGCTTCTTGGATTTACTAACTATGCCTGCAGGAAGATGAATCTCGCAGTTGTATATGGTGACGTATATGTACTTTGATAATAAATTCACTTTGAACTTCGAATCTTTGAAAAAAGCTAATCATTAATGCTCACACAAGGAAATCTGCAGATGCTGGAATTTCAAGCAACACACATAAAAGTTGCTGGTGAACGCAGCAGGCCAGGTAGCATCTATAGGAAGAGGTACGGCCGACGTTTCAGGCCGAGACCCTTCGTCAGGACTAACTGAAGGAGAGCTAGTAAGAGATTTGAAAGTGGGAGGGGGAGTTGGAGATCCGAAATGATAGGAGAAGACAGGAGGGGGAGGGATGGAGCCAAGAGCTGGACAGGTGATTGGCAAAAGGGATATGAGAGGATCATGGGGCAGGAGGCCCAGGGAGAAAGAAAAGGGGGAGGGAGGGGAAAGCCCAGAGGATGGGCAAGTGGGTAAGGGTATTGAGCAAGCACGATGCAGCTCAAATACAGGGCCGTGGGCAGTGGTGGGAGAGAGGCTGCAGTGCAATGGTCCACAGTCAACTCGTTGTGAGGCTGAGAATTTATGCATTTTTGGAAAGGTGCATCCTGCTTCGGGACAGTCAGCAGGCTAGGTCATGCCGAACAAACAAGATCGAGTTTTTTAAGGCAGTGACAGAGGGACTTGGTGAGGGTTGGGCCGTGAATGCCATCTACCTGCACTTCAGTAGGCTCCTTCATGTTATGTTGATTCAGAAGGTGAGCGTCTCGGCCCAATATGTTGACTCTTTATTATCAAAGTACATACATGTCACCATATGTACAACCCTGAGATTCAGTTTCTTGCACACATACACAGTAAACCAAAGGGAGTCAATGAAAGACTGCACTCTGGCCAAGCAACCATTGTGCAAATGACAACCAACTGAGTAACTACAGTACTGAGCAAAAATCTTAGCCACGTATATATAGCTAGGGTGCCTCAGATTTCTGCACAGTATTGTATTTGTCTGTTGCCATAAAACAACAAATTTCACGCCGAATGTTAGGGAGAATAAACTCTGATTCTCCGGATGAACATTTGAACTGCCTTGGCACATCGGGAGATGGGATACATACAAATGGATGGCCACTGATCAGCATCTGTATGACGGGCTGAATGCTTCGTCTCTCTGACAGTGGAGGTGTGCTGTGTCTATCAGTACCATGTGATGAGTGGGCTCTCTGTGGCTCAGACTGCCCACTGTCACTGCAGTGTTGATTAATGTGGGCTGAGCCAAAATGCATCAAAGTTGATTAATGCAAATGTTTTCTCCACAAACAAATCATTAAGTTACAGTTTACAGTGTAAACCCAGTCTGCTGACACATTGTGAGTTGTGAAACTCAGAGACCCTGTGCAAAAGCCTTGAGGCACGTACATACAGTATACACAGCTAGGGTGCCTGAGACTTTTGCACAGTCCTGTATTTGTCGATGTGGAGCGGAGAGCGAGTTTGTAAATCTGGCGGGAGTAAAGGATGTTGGGAATGGTGAGGGTGGGGCTCTGTGGGAGGGGTGAGGGACAGGTGGCAGAGAAGGAGTGTCCGGGGTGGGTACAGACACACCCAGCCCTGAGACACCAGGCAAGGTCATTTGATTCCAAACAATTGGTTTATTGATCATTACAGAATGTCTCTCTGGTGCTTCCCGCTCCCTCCCCTCTCCCTTCCGCTTTTCCCAACCATGATTCCCCTCTCCCTGCCCCCTTCCCACTCTCAGTCCACAATAAGGACCCAGATCAGAATCAGGTTTATCATCACTCACATATGTCATGAAATGTTTTTTTCGTGGCAGCAGTACAGTGCAATACATATAATTACACAGTACTGTGCAAAAGTCCTAGCCACCCTGGCTCTATGCACGCACCTAAGACTTTTACAAAGTAGTGTATTGCAGACATATTTTAATGATAAATGTTCTTTCAACTTTCAAACCAGGGGACAGCGGGAAATCCTGTACAGATGCAGGGAGAGAGGGAAAATTCGAAACAGAAAGGACCCAAGAATTGAAATAAAGCCAATCACTGGAACTGCAAGGGAGCAGATCGGGCAGCTGTAGCACAGAGGCGGTAACCTTTGAACATCTATAAGACGCTGAATCACCAGCCCTTACCCGTTTGGCCAGTTTGACGGCGTCGGAGGTGAGCCGGTCCCTCAGTTGTTGGTCCAGCTGGGCAGCAGGTGCGATCTCCACTACCTTCTGGTGGCGCCGCTGGATGGAGCAGTCCCTCTCGTACAAGTGGATCACGTTCCCGTACCTATCACCTGCAGAGATCCAACCATCAGTCAGAAAGTCAGCTGTGTGATGTTGTAGTATGAAGGCAGGGTGATCCTGCCAGAATGGAGACATGCTATATCACTCTGGACGCTCGACTGGCTCACTCCTGTACACAATCTCACTGTAAAGTAAAGGCATCCGTTAGTCTGCGACATAAAATTACTTCAGTACTGTGCAAAGGATTTAGGCACCTTAGCTATAGCTACGTGCCAAAAACTTTTGAACAGGACTGTATTAGCAGGATCAAAGGTGGACAAAACTGTGGGAGCTGGTGAGATTTTGTCCCAAGGAACTGTGGCTGTGATAAATCTTTGCTTGACCCCAGCCAGCAGGGAGATTTGGCCTGTTTTGACTGAGTTAGCCAGTTCAGAAAGCAATTATACCCACAGTGCATCGCCTCTTTTTCATCCCATTGACTTCATCAATCAAAACAAACCTTTCTGCTCAAACTGGGACTCCCAAGAAATACCTCTCCATTCAGTGCTTGTACGTGATGGCAGGCATGTCGCAGTCCTTACCCCGAGAGTGATAACTGGGCTCAAGTCATCATGGGTCCATGGACCCCTCAGTTCATAGTACAGATCCATGGCATAAAAAAGGTTGGGAACCCCTCCCTTGAAGGAAGAAACAGAGGTGGAGATGTTCCAGGAGAGAATTATTTCGTTTAAGGCCCAGGGCCAAGGCCAATGGGACAGCGACTGAAACTGTGAATTTTGTAGAGGGCAGAATTGGGGAATCCTGTCTGCACACAGACAGGAAAGGACAAGGTCACCGGAGGATTTAAACACAAGATGAATTTCTCAACCTAACATGATGGATTGAATTGAGAGGTAGAACTACAATCAGTATGAAACGCTCAGGTAAAGTTTCACAGGGGGGAGGAGTGGGGGTGCTGTGCTTGCTCTTGGACTGTGGTTTTGATGTGGGAGATAAATGTAACATCAGCTTCCCTTACCATTACTGACATGGGTCGGCTTGAGAGATGGCAGCAACTTAACAATACAGGAGCAGCTGCAGGCATTCGGCCCCTCTAGGCTGCAGGGCTATCCAATCTGACCCCGGCTGATCTAACTCTCCTTTTGGGATCCTTATCTAAGAAGCGATGTGCTGGCACTGGAGACGGTCCAGAGGAGGTGCATGAGAATAATTCCAGGAACGAGAGGTTTATCATGTGAAGAGTGTTTGATGGCTCTGGGCCTGTACTCGCTGGAGTTTAGAAGAATGAGGGGGAAGCTTATTGAATGCTGTTGTTGTTGTTCGTCCTTCGTAGTCGAAGGTGACCATGGCTTCAAAGTCAAATGGGAGACTGGTGGCTGTGATGAGGCCAATCCGGGCCCTGAAGGCTCGCCCACATGTGGGACATAAGTGGGTGGGTGCTGTCGTGGCAGTGGATGCTGCTCGGGCCTTGCGCACAGCACGCTTTCGTTGCGCCTCGATGATGCGCCTGACTTCAGCTGCACGGGCTCCTGTGGTGATCTTGCTGCGCCAAGCTGGACGGTCGAGGGCAAGCGTCTCCCATGTGTTGATGTCGACACCCAGGCCTTTGAGGGACGCTTTCAGGCAGTCTTTGTAACGTTTCTTCTGCCCCCCGACTGAGCGCTTGCCCTGACACAGTTCTCCGTACAGCAGCTGCTTAGGCAATCGGCTGTCTGGCATTCTGACCACATGTCCAGCCCACCTGGCTTGGGCTTTCAGCAGGAGGGTGTAGACGCTGCAGAGCCCAGCTCATTCCAGGATTTCCGTGTCGGGGACTTTGTCCTGCCACCTGATGTGGAGGAGTCTGCGGAGACAGCTCAGGTGAAAGTGGTTGAGCTGTTTGGTGTGTCTGTTGTAGACAGTCCAGGTCTCGCTGGCGTAAAGGAGGGTGGTAAGGACCACTGCACAGTAGACCTTCAGCTTGGTGGTAAGGCTGAGTCCTCTCCGCTCCCAGACGTGCTCACGGAGTCTCCCAAAGGCGGCGCTGGCTTTGGCAATCCTGTTGTTGACCTCAGCGTCTATGTTCACTGCGCGAGAGAGTATGCTGCCCAGGTAGGTGAAGTTGTCGACTGCCTGGAGGTTCTGACCCTTCACCGTGATGCACGGCTCCTGGTATGGCTTTCCTGGGGCAGGCTGGTACATAACGTTGGTCTTTTTTGGTGCTGATAGTGATACCGAAGTTGTCGCAGGCTTGTGAGAAGCAGTCCATTTCACGCTGCATCTCCTGCTCTGTGCTGGCGTTGAGTGCGCAGTCATCAGCAAACAAGAAGTCTCTGATGACAGTCTCTCGCACCTTTGTAACTGCCTGCAGGCGCCTAAGGTTGAACAACCTGCCGTCAGTCCTGTACCTGACGTGGATTCCTTCTTCGTAGTTACGGAAGGCATCTGTCAGCATGGCAGAGAATACCATACTGAACAGAGTCCAGGCAAGAACACAGCCTTGTTTGACGCCATTTGTCACTGGGAAGGCCTCTGACTCGTCACCGTCATCCAGAACTTTCACCATCATACCGTCGTGGAACTGCCGGACGATTGTGATGAACTTGCTGGGGCAGCCAAACTTCTCCATGATCTTCCACAAGCCTTCTCTGCTGACCGTATCGAAAGCCTTGGTTAGATCGACAAAGGTCACGAAGAGGTCGCTGTATTGCTCCTGGCATTTTTCCTGGAGTTGGCGCGCAGCAAAAATCATGTCCGCGGTCCCACGTTCAGCACGGAAGCCGCACTGCCTTTCTGGGAGACCTTGCTCAAGATGTTGGAGAAGGCGGTTGAGCAGGACGAGTGTTTATCATGTGAAGTGTTTGATGGCTCTGGGCCTGTACTCGCTGGAGTTTAGAAGAACGAGGGGGAAGCTTATTGAATGCTATTAAACATTGAAAGGCCTAAAATAGAGTAGGTACGGAGAGGATGCTTCCTATAGTGGGAGAGTGCAGCCTTAGAATAGAAGAAAGATGAGAAGTAATTTCAAAAGCGAGAGAGTGGTGAGTCTGTGGAATTCAATGCCACAGACGGCAGTAGAAGCCAAGTCATTTGGTATATTTAGACCGTAACACATAGGAGCAGAATTAGGCCGTTTGACCCATTGAGTCTGCTCCCCCATTCGATCATGGCTGATCCTTTTTTGCCCTCCTCAGCCCCACTCCCCAGCCTTCTCCCCGTGGCTGTGCCCAATCAAGAATCTCTCAATTTTCATCTTAAATATACCCAACGACCTAGCCGCCACAGATGCCTGAGGTAACAAATTCCACAAATTCACCACCCTCTGGCTCAAGAAATTTCTCCACAGCTCTGTTTTAAACGGACACCCCTCTATCCTGAGGCTGTGCCCTCTTGTCCTAGACTCCCGACCATGGGAAACATCCTTTCCACATCTACTTTGTCTAGGCCTTCCAACATTCGAAAGGTTTCAATGAGATCCCCCTCATCCTTCTAAATTCCTGCAAGTACAGACCCAGAGCCATCAAACGTTCCTCATATGATAACCCTTTCATTCCTGGAATCATCCTCGTAAACCTCCTCTGAACCTTCTCCAGTGCCAGCACATCTCATCATAGATGAGGAGCCCAAAACTATTCACAATAATCAAGGTGAGGTCTCACCAGTGCCTTATAAAGCCTCAGCAGCACATCCCTGCTCTTGTATTCTAGTCCTCTTGCATTTGCCTTCCTCAACAAGTCAACCTGCACGTTAACCTTTAGGGTGTTCAACACAAGGACACCCAAGTCCCTTTCTATCTCAGATTTTTTGGATTTAGTCCCCATTTAAAAAAACAGTCTGCACATTTACTTCTACTACCAAAGCGCACGACCATGCATTTTCCAACATTGTATTCCATTTGCCACTCTCTTGCACATTCTCTGTATCTGTCTGTCCTTCTGCAACACTACCTGCCCATCCACCAATCTTCATATCGTCTGCAAACTTGGCAACAAAGCCATCTATTCCATCATCTAAATCATTGAAATACAGCATAAAAAGAAGCAGTCCCAACACCGACCCCTGTGGAATACCACTAGTCACTGGCAGCCAACCAGAAAAGGGTCCTTTTATTCCCACTCGCTGCCTCCTACCAATCAGCCAATGCTCTGACCATGCCAGTAACTTTCCTGTAATACCATGGGCTCTTAACTTGGTAACCAGCCTCATGTGTGGCACCTTGTCAAAGGCCTTCTGAAGCTCCAAATATACAACCTCCACTGCATCCCCTTTATTTATCCTACTTGTAATCTCCTCAAAGAATTCCAACAGGCTCATCAGACAAAATTTTCTGTTAAGGAAACCATGCTGACTTTCTCCTCCCTTGTCCTGTGTCACCAAGTACTCCACAACCTCATCCTTAACAATTGTGTCCAACATCTTCCCAACCACTAAGGTCAGTCTATAATTTCCTTTCTTAAAGAGTGGAGTGGCATTTGCAATTTTCCAGTCCTCTGGCACCATACCAGAGTCCAATGATTTTTGAAACATCATTACTAATGCCTCCACAATGTCTATTGCTACCTCTTTCAGAACCCTAGGCTGCTGTTCATCTGGTCCAGGTGACTTAGGTCTTTCAGCTTTTTGGGCAACTTCTCCCTTGTAATCGTAACTCCACTCACTTCTCTTCCCTTGTTAGAGTGATTTTTGGGTTTAGGTCATTTACATTTAGCAAATGGTTTTGACTACCAGTCTTCTGTTCCTTGACAATGTATTGTGAATTTAATTTGGAACAATGCATTTCCTAGAAGCTCTGAATCCCAGTCCACAGACGATGCTGGCATCTGTGGGATGGATATGAAGTTCGCATGTAGTTTCAAAGAAAGCATTATCTATACTTTGTAAATATGGAATTGTCCTTTTGTGTTTAGCAAATAAATATCGAGCCCCACATTGGGCCAGCAGACCTTTCCACCAAAAGCGTCTCCCTATGAAGCCTGCTGTACCTTGTTTCGTTGAATAAAGAAGTTTCTTTGTACTTACTAGTAACTCTCTCCAGTGATTTCATTCATGCAACAACATCTGGTGTCAGGAGTGGGATACCTTCATGACCCATCATGTGGCCAGCAATCTTAGCAGTCTAAGTGGGTGAGTACTTTCTAAAATAGCACTCACAGTTGGATCTGTTTGGGTCGGTGGTACACAGGAACACAAGGTATTATGAATGCGGAGAGCTGAACTGGTAGATATAAAAGTGGTGTGTGTTTTTTGCAAGTGAGGAAACTTTGCGTGTTAACTTGGTGAGACTGAGCCACCAGTTGTGAAGGGTGGTTACCGACGTTTCGGGATGCCAGAGTGGAGGTGCTACATTTTAGTGTATACATTTTGAAAGTGTGATGCAAAGGAATACAGCAGGAACCATGAGCTCAGGTGCTCAAAAGTGGCAGATTGCAGAGTACGTACTCTGCAGTTTTAAGTATGTGCTGTTTAACTGGTGCCCATCTCTTATATTTTGCGTAGTGTGGGAATTCGTGTGGAGGTATTTCAGGGAGAGGTTTTACCCAGATATTTCTGCCAGGATGGCATCTATCGGTTGAGATTCACCAGATACATCCTAAAGATATACACGTGATGGTAAAAGCAAAGTGCCCGAGGAACGTGGGACAGGATGGCCCAGGGGTGCAGGATGGTACCTGGGTAACTATCGGGAATGCCAGCAATGAAGAAAGATATCACTCTTTTAAAAGGGGAAGTGAGGCAGCAACTGTGGGGGGAGGTGAGACTAACTGGGGAACGATAATGGCAGTGATTCAAAAAACTGATGAGACGGCCATGGATTATGCAGAACGTAAATAAGAGCATATGAGGAGTATTCCAGGTTGGATAATCCAGGGAGGGTCCACCCAGTCTTCCTGAAAATGCTGAAGGAAGGCCTGAGCTCAGCCCACCAGGAAGTTTTAGATTTAGGCATAACGGTGGGGTCAACCTACTCTGCGATAGTTTCGTGGGCCAGTGAGATAGACCGAAGAAAATGCAAGAGAGATCGCAAAGTGGCCATAGTGGATGCAGCTGCTGTGTTGTCCCAGAGAGTTTGTTTTGTTTGCCGGCAGCTAGGGCACGAAGCAAGGAATTGCTGGAATCGACGTGGGAGGGCAAAGGAGTTGATGTGCTCCAGGTGTGGCCATTTGGGACACGGTTGGAGACAGTGTCCAAAACAGAGGAAAGAAAAACAGGTGAACGTCACAGCAGACACACAATCTCTCACCCCATCGGTGCCCAGTCTGACCAATCTGACTGTCGATCAGATCGAAGAGCTAGGTCAGAAAAAGATGTGGCGGCAGCCCCCACTGCCAGCACTGGTGACCCGTGGATGTACACAACAGCATTGTTAGGGGAACAGCAATGCAGTATGTTAGTGGACACAGAGTCATCAGTATCGATAACAGACCTACCCTTGCCAACAACCGGACGGGCCATTTATATTCAAGGTGTAGCAGGGAAAACAGTAAAAGCAGAAAGAAGCGAGTCACAAATACTCAAAATCGGGGGAGCAGCTTCCAGTGTATTTCTGGATCTGTCCAAATATCGAGGGCACGATCCTTGGAATAGACATCCTAAGGGAAGCAGGAGTTGTTTTACATTCGGAAAAAGGAGAAATAATATGGACAAGTCAGGGGCAGCGAATGCATACAACCAACAGAATACACAACCTGGCTAGCATAGTCGCAGCTGCCCTGATCACCAGAGACTACAGCCAGGTCGGTTACTTTGTCAGCAGTTCCCAGCAGTGTGGGCTAGAGACAAGCAAGATTGTGGTCGCGTAAAGATAAACCCAGTTAAAATAGAGGAGGGTCTGTATAAACCCCATAAGCAGAACCCTATAAAAACTGATGCTCTGGCAGCTGTCCAGGGTATAGTGAAGGAACAAAAACACCTGGGGATACTCACAGAGACTGCAGCCACCACTAACTCGCCTATATGGCCAGTAAAGCCCAGTGGATCATATCCAGTAACAACAGGCTTAAGACCAGGCCGAGACTGCATCGCATAATGGCGGGCCCTGCAACAATCCTGAATGGCTTGTCTCCGGAACAGAAAGCTTTTCCAGTCCCTCCGAGGGCAGACATTACTGCGAATAAGGCAGCAGAGGACAAGAAGCAATTGAAATTGCAAGTGTGCAGGAGGAAACGACAGAAGCCAGTTCAGTTAAATTATATGAAGAGGTGGAGGCAGAAAAGAAGGAGAGGTGGCGGAGAAAGGGAGCAAAGGTGGGACCAGATGGGAGCTGGGCATACGGGGAGGTCAGAGTCGCGGTGGCCCCACCATGTATTAGGCAGACATTACTGAAGTTATATCATGGGGTAATTACAGGTTGCGGGGAGCCTGGGGCTTACAGGGATAGAATGACACAGTACGTGAAAGACCTTTGTAATCAACTTAAAGTGTTGAAGGACCGAGCGAAACAACAGCAGCACATTGCTGATCAGAGAGAGCCAGAGGGAAGGGAGGTAGTCCTTCCACAGCCCAGCGACCAAGCCATGGTGAGGGTGCTGCCGGAAAGGCCAGGGTTTGCCCCCAGGTGAATAGGACCACAGATGGTACTCTTAACCAATGATACGTATATCTGTGTACAGACTCGGCGAGGCAGCCAGTGGAAACACTGGACTCAGGTTAAAGCATACGACTCACTCTCTCGTTGCTCCCACAGACAGAGTGGGGAACCGAGTGTACCCAGTAACCATGTAATTACAGAGAACCTAAGAGAGGAACACCAGCCGGCCATGCCAGACCTGACCACAGCTGATGAAAACATACCCGGAGAAAACGCAAAGGCAGAAAACACCAAGAGCGTGGCAGAAAACCATGCCAAAGTGTGATGATGATGGTACTCTGTAATGAAGGTTGGTTGCTGAAGGCAGCTGATTAATTTCATAGCATAGAACAGAAAAGATTGGAAAATAGATGGGAAGGGATTTTTTTTGGCGTGTGCCTGCGTGTGTGTGAGTCTGTGCATGTGCGTGCGTGTGTGTCTGCGTGTCCGTGATGATGTCTTTTTCATGGCTTTTTACAAGGCACGGAGCAAGAGACAGACTATGTGGCACATCACTCCTCACACAGACATTTTTGCAGTATTTTCCCTTTATTTTACGAGGTCGAGTTGCGATCTCGACACTCAACCCGGCATGGATGGAAAACGTACTCGGGGGCAGACCCGACTGGTTTCGAACCCGGGAACCTCCGCTCCCGGGTCCAGTGCTGATGTCGTTGCGCCACCAACCAGCCTGGGAAGGGATTTTTAAGTTAAAGTTAAACAGCAATTTCCATAACTTTGATGGCATTTCAGACTGCACACGACATCTGAAGGCAGTCGCCCTCAATCTGAATGAGGAACTGGGCCCTTTCAGCAGCTGGGCCAGTGATTGACTAGACAGTTCGGAAGGGGGTGCCACTGGGGAGAGGTCCTTGCAGACATTTACATAGAGGCCACCCCAACTCCTTCCTGTACATCGATGAGAGGACCTGGGGGTGCTCCTGGAAGGAGAGTTTCAGCGACCAGAGAATGAAGGGGTGAAGACAAGGAATGTGATTAAGCTGCAATCAGCCTGCAGGGAAAGAGCTGACAGGCACACGAAAGAAGCTGCATTTCTAAAGACTTGTTTAAGTTTCTGGAACAGCCTCTCTGCTTAACATTTGGTAGGTAACGATAGGGAATGCTAGGGTAGATATCGAGGCATACAAAATTGGGGGGGAATTTCGAGGCAGGCGTTTTTGCTGTCCTATTTAAGTAGATCCTCCTAGGTTGGTCTTTCCTGGTACAAAATTATTTTTGCCCAGGCGGGCCAAGAGGAGGGACTGTTAGAGTGATCTTTGGGTTTAGGTCATTTACATTTAGCAAACAGCTTTGGCTACAAGTCTTCTGTTCCCTGACTATGTATTATGGATTTAATTTGGAACAATGCATTTCCTAGAAGCTGTGAATCCCAGTCCACAGACAATGCTGGCATCTGTGGGATGGATCCAAATCAGAAGGTGTGAAGTTTGCATGTAGCTTCAAAAGAAAGCATTGGCTATACTTTGTAAATATGGAATTGCCCTTTGTGTTTAGCAAATAAATATCGAGCCCCACATTGGGTCAACAGACCTTTCCACCGAAAGCGTCTCGGTACGATGCCTGCTGTACCTTGTTGTGTCGAATAAAGAAGCTGCTTTGTATCTACCAGTAACTCTCTCTCCGATGATTTCATCCATGCTACAACACCCTCACACCCTTCAACATCTGGCACACAGCCAGTGCCTTCCACAGTGAAGACTGATGCAAAATACTCATTTAGTTCATCTACCATCTCCTTGCCCCCTCTTATTATTCCTCCAGCCTCATTTTCTAGCGGTCCTATATCCACTCTCATCTCTCTTTTATTTTTTACATACTTGAAAAAGCTTTTAGTATCCACTTTGAAAACGCAAACATGAGGAAATCTGCAAATGCTGGAAATTCAAGCAACACACATCAAAGTTGCTGGTGAACGCAGTAGGCCAGGCAGCATCTATAGGAAGAGGTACAGTTGACGTTTCCGGCTGAGACCCTTCGTCAGGACTAACTGAAAGAAGAGCTAGTAAGAGATTTGAAAGTGGGAGGGGGAGGGGGAGATCCAAAATGATAGAAGACAGGAGGGGAAGGGATGGAGCCAAGAGAGCTCCTGTCTTCTCCTATCATTTTGGATCTCCCCCTCTCCCTCTCAAATCTCTTACTAGCTCTTCTTTCAGTTAGTCCTGACGAAGGGTCTCGGCCCGAAACGTCAACTGTACCTCTTCCTAGAGATGCTGCCTGGCCTGCTGCGTTCACCAGCAACTTTGATGTGTGTTATTATCGACTGTGATATTGTTTGTTTGCTTGCTTTATTATTTCATCTTTCCCTCTGAATGATTCTTCTAGTTGCTTTCTGTAGGTTTTTAAAAACTTCCCGTTAATGTTTGCTTTGTTGCATGCCCTCTCTTGTTTTTACATTAGCTTTGACGTTTCTTGTCAGCCATGGTTGTACAATTTTGCCATTTGAATATTTATTTGTTTTTGGAATACACCTGTCTTGCACTTTCCTCATTTTTCTCAGAAACTTATGCCATTGCTGCTCTGCTGTCACCCCTGCCAGCATCTCCTTATAAATTACTTTGGCCAACCCCTCTCTCATAGCACTGTAACTTCCTTTACTCCACTGAAATACTGCCACGTCAGACTTCACCATCAAATTTCAAGTTGAACTCAATCATATTACTAAGGGTTCTTTTACCTTCAGCTCCCTAATCACCTCTGGTTCATCACATAACACCCAATCCAGTATTGCTGATCCCCTAGTCAGCTCAACGACAAACTGCTCTAAAAAGCCACCTCATAGGCATTCAACAAACTCACTATCTTGAGATCATTTCCAACCTGATTTTCCAAATTGATCTGCATGTTGAAATCTTCTATGACTATCGTAACATTGCCCTTTTGACACGTCTTTTCTATTTCCTGTTGTAATCTGTGGTCCACATCCCAGATTCTGTTGGGAAGCCTGTATATAACTGCCATCAGGGCTTTCTTTTTTACTTTTGCGGTTTCCTAACTCAACCCACAAGGATTCAACATCTTTCTACTGATTTGATGCCATCCTTTACCAGCAGAACCACGTCACCCCCCGCCTATCCCTCTGATACAACGTGTAACCTTGGACATTCAGCTCCAAACTACAACCATCCTTCAGCCATGATTCAGTACTGGCTGTAACATCATACGTGACAATCTGTAATAGTGCAACAAGGTCATCCACCTTATTTCTTATACTCTGTACACTGAGTTATCACACTTTGAGTACTATATTTGCTGCCCTTTTTGATTCTGCATCCCTAATGCACTGATAACCACCCTGCTGTCTGCAATTATGTCCTATCATTTGCTAAATTAGTTTAAACCCTCCCCAACAACTCTAATAAACATTGGTCCCCCTCCGGTTCAGGTGCAACCCGTCACTTTTGAACAGGTCATACCTCCCCCAGAAGAGATCCCAATGATCCAAGAACCCTTGACCCCTGCACCAGCTTCTCAGCCACACATTTATCTGCCAAGTCATCCTGTTCCTACCCTCACTGGTGCGTGGCACAGGCAGCAATCCAGAAATTACTACCCGGGAGGTCCTGCTTCTCAGCTTTCTACCTAGCTCTCTAAATTCTCTCTTCAGGACCTCCTGGCTTTTCCTTCCTATGTCATTGGTACCAATATGTACCAAGGAATCTGGCTTACTCCCCCTCCCTCCCCAGAGTGTTGTGGACGCGAGCTGAGATGTCCCTGACCCTGGCACCTGGGAGGCAACATCCCATTCGGGTGTCCTGTTCACGTCCACAGAATCTCCCGTCTGTTCCCCTGACTACTGAGTCCCCTATCACTACCACTCCCCTCTTCTCCCCCAGCTACTCGTCTCCTGCAACTTCGGGGTGGCTACTTCCCTGTAACTCTGATCGATTATCTCCTCACTCTCCCGTACAAGCCGAGGGTCATCCAGCTGCCGCTCTAGATCCCGAACACAGTCTTCAAGGAGCTGCAGCTGAATGCACTTCACGCAGATGTAGTTCCCCGGGAGACTCTGGGCAGAGGTTGAAAGGTTCTTGATTTGTAAGGATGTCAGGGAGAAGGCAGAAGAATGGGGCTGGGAAGGATAATAAATCAGCCATGAGTAGACTCAATGGGCTGAATGGCCTCATTCTGCTTCTGTCTTATGGTCTTCGGTGCTGGATCTCAGAGCATTCATCTATCTACTTCCTCTTCAACACACGGCAGTGATCCAGTCTTCACAACCTTCAGGCGCACAGAGTTCAGCACCCCCTGAACACCTCAGTTCCAAATGATCACCCCTGCCTCACCATGTAACTCCCTCATTTGAGATTCTCTCACTGGGAATGTGGCAGCGATGTGGATGAAAACCTTCTCTCTCGATAACGCTGGGCATTTGTATGTCCCTGAAGCAGACTTACCGAGTATCTGTACTTCAATGTGTCTCGGTCTCTCAATGAACCTCTCAATGAACAACGCTCCATTTCCAAAAGCAGACAGAGCCTCGGAGTAAGCTCGCTGGTAGTTCTCCTCCAGCTCCTGCAGGAAAACAATGATCGCAGAAAATTTTAGATGCAGAATGTATCGAAGAGTTTACGACTCAAAGGTTGAAGAACATAGAACATGGAAACCTACAGCACATTACAGGCCCTTCGGCCCACAATGTTGTGCCGACCATGTACCCTACTCGAGAAACTGCCAAGAATTACCCTACTGCGTAGCCCTCTATTTTTCTAAGCTTCATGTACCTACCTAAGAGTCTCTTAAAAGACCCTATTGCATCTGCTTCTACCGCCGCTGCCGACAGCCCATTCCACGCACCCACCATTCTCTGTGAGAAAAACTTACCTCTGACATCCCCTTGATACCTATTTCCAAACACCTTAAAACTATGCCCCCTCGTGTTAGCCCTGGGAAAAAGCCTCTGGCTATCGACACGATCAATGCCTCTCATCATCTTATACTACTCTATCAGGTCACCTCTCATCCTCCGTCGCTCAAGCAGAAAAGGCCGAGTTCACTCAACCTATTCTCATTAGGCATCCTCTCCAATCCAAGTAACACCCTTGTAAATCTCCTCTGCACTCTCTCTATCGTATCCATATCCCTCCCACAGTGAAGTGACCAGATATGAAGTGCATATCTGGTCAAGTGGGGTCTGACCGAAGTCTTATATAGCTGTAACATTACCTCACGGCTCTTGAACTCAGTCCCACGGTTGATGAAGGCCAATGCTGTCAACCTGCACAGCAGCTTTGAGTGTCCTATGGACACAGACCCCTAGATTTCTCTGATCACCTACACTGCCAAGAGTCTTACCATTAATATTATATCTTGTCTTTAAATTTGACCTACTGAAATGAACGACTTCACAGTTATCTGGGTTGAACTCCATCTGCCACTTCTCAGCCCAGCTCTGCATCCTATCGATATCCTGTTGTAACCTCCGACAACCCTTCACACTATCCACAGCACCATCAGCAAACTTACTAACCCACCCTTCTACTTCCTCATCCAGGTCATTTATAAAAATCACAAAGAGGATGGGTCCCAGAACAGATCCCTGTGGAATACCACTGGTCACCGTCCTCCATGCAGAATATGGACCATCTACAATTACCCTTTGCCTTCTGTGGGCAAGTCAATTCTGGATCCACAAAGCAAGGTCTCTTTAGATCCCATTCCTCATTACTTTCTGAATGAGCCTTGCATGGGGATCCTTATCAAATGCCTTAATGAAATCCATATACAGTATATCCACTGCTCTACCTTCATCAATGTGCTTTGTTGCATCCTCAAAGAATTCAATCAGGCTGACAAAGCCATGCTGACTATCCCTAATCAGATTATGTCCCTCCAAATGCTCATAAATCCTGCCTCTCAGGATCTTCTCCAACAACTTGCCCACCACTGAAAGCAGACTCACTGGTCTATAATTTCCTGGGTTATCTCTACTCCCTTTCTTAAAGAAGGGAACAACATTTGCAATCCTCCAATCCTCTGGTACTTCTCCCGTCCCTATTGATGTTGAAAAGATCATCGCCAAACGCTCAGCAATCTCCTCCCTGGCTTCCCACAGTAGCCTGGGGTACATCTCATCCAGTCCTGGTGACTTATCTAACTGAACACTTTTCAAAAGCTCCAGCACATCCTCTTTCTTAATATTGATATGCTCAAGCATTTCAGTCCGCTGTAAGGCATCCCCACAATTGCCAAGGTCTTTTTCCCTGGTGAATACTGAAGCAAAGTATTCATTGAGTATCTCCACTACTTCCTCCGGTTCCATACGCATATTTCCACTATTGCTCCTGATTGGTCCTATTCTCTCACGTCTTATCCTCTTGCTCTTCACATACTTCTAGAATGCCTTGGGGTCTTCCTTAATCCTGCTTGCCAAGGCCTTGTCGTGGCCCCTTCTAGCTCTCCTAATTTCATTCCTAAACTCCATCCTGGCAACCCTGTAATTTTCTAAACCTGCATCTCTGGAATTTCATCACTAAACCTCTCTCTCTCCTTCTTTAAATTTCTCTTTAAAATTAATCCAGCCTAATTTCACCTTATTTGGCTTTGACAAATTCTGTCTGACGAACTCCAGTGGTATAGCCTGTAACATATGACTGTTCAGGTTGCTTTAGGTCAGGTGTTGTGTTCATTCTGTTGCCATCTAAGAGTAGAAGTTGACTGGGCAGCTTCTCGAGCCTACTCTGCGATTCAATAAGACTGCAGCTGAACAGATATTTCACTTTAAATTCATTTTCATGTCTGATTCCCATAGCACTTTATTCTCCCAAAATCTACTGATCCAATCCTTGATTATGCCTGGTGGCTCAACATCACGTTCCTCTAAAGAATTCCAAAGATTCACTATGCTTCAAGGGAGGACATTCTTCCTCTTCTGCTTGGTGGCCATGTCGTGAAAATCTGTATCTTTGGACATCTACTACCACTCAGGGGTGTGAAAGACAAAGCAACCAAAGCTATTTATCCAAACAGAGTACTCGCGCTTCTCACCTTCACCCTTGCATGCATTTTCCCTCCCGTTCAGAAGCTTGTGACCTCTCCCCCACCAGCAGTTGACGCCAGAATATTCGAGCCCAGGCTTTCATTACATTTTTTTAACAAATCATTTTTCTCAGTTCAGAAGGATCTGTGGTTCAAACAAATTCCTGACTGCCCTTCTATCCCACTCTGCATGTAGGATCCAGTCTTCCTCTCATTCACCAATTCTGCTGCCCCTGCTCCAGCCTCTATTCAGGTTTTCATCTTTTACCTTACAAATGGAAACAAAACCTGCTGGTAATCAGCACTTCTTTAGAAGTGATGGGTGCCAAAGGGGAAAAAAAGCATAAATTTAGACTATGGTGCCAAAATCAGCTTTTGATATCACTATTACTACAGTGCAGTCATAACAGGTATACTGTAGACAGACTGGAAAATAAAACCCACATGGACCAATGGCACATTCACACTGAAAAATCCCCTTGATAACAGAGTATAAACATACTACCCAGAATGAACTGACTTCTAATGATGTGAAGAGCACGGCTCCAAAGGAAAGAACAAACAAAGAGCTGGTTGTGGGAGGCAGCTACGACTTTCAGGTCTGGATCCAGATACGACTTCCGGAAAGCCATCCCACAATGAACCTGCAATCCCACACCAAACCTGAAGGATGCTCAACGGCTCTGGCAGGGCTCGAGTGCCATTACCTCCTGTCAAGTCAAACCGAGCGACGTAGGTGACCACAAGGTTTCGCTCTCAGGTGAGCTCCAAGACCTTGGCCTCAATACCCCCTGTGTAATCGGATCCTAATTTCCTCACTTGCAGACCCCAGTCAGCTGGGATTGGCAACAACGTCTCCTCCACAATCTGTACTAGCACAGATGCACCACAAGGCTGTGTGCTTAGCCCCCTGCTCTACTCACTTTATACTTATGACTGTGTGGCAGCATCTATAGAAAGGCATAAACAGTCGAAGCTTCAGGTTGTGACCATTCATCCTGATGAAGGGTCTCGACCTGAAACATTGACTGTACTCTTTTCCATAGATGTTGCCTGGCCTGCCAAGTTCCACCAGCATTATAGATGTGTGGTGGAGAGTATACTGTCTGCTTGTTTCAAGGCCTGGTATGCCATTGCCAATGCCCTTGAACAGAAAGTCCTACAAATAGTAGTGGATACGGCCCAGTCCATCATGGGTAAAGCCCTCCATTGAGCACAAATACCAAGTCCATCGTCAAAGAACCCCCACCAGCCAGGACATGCTCTCTTCTCGCTGCTCCCATCAGGCAGAAGGTACTGGAGCCTCAGGACTCACACCACCAGGCTCAGGAACAGTTATTACCCTCAACTATCAGGCTCCTGAACCAGTGAGGATAACCTCAACTCTGAACTGATTCCATCGGGAAGGAGATACAGGAGCCTCAGGTCCCACACCACCAGGTTCAGGAACAGTTATTACCCCTCAACCATCAGGCTCCTGAACCAGTGAGGATAATTTCACTCACCTCAACTCTGAACTGATTCCATCAGGAAGGTTGTACAGGGGCCTCAGGAACAATTATTACCCCTCAACCATCAGGCTCCTGAACCAAAGGGATAACTTCACTCAAATGAGATGCTTCCACAAAACATGGACTCACTTTTAAGGACTCTTCATCTCATGTTCTCAAAACTTATTCAGCTTATTTATTATTATTTTTTTCTTTTCTTTTTGTGTTTGCACACTTTGCTGTCGTTTGTCCATCTCCATCGTGTGCAGTTTTTCATTGATTCTATTGTGTATTTCCTATGTGCTGTGAATGTCCTCAAGAAAACAATCTCAGAGTGGTATGGGGTGCCATAGAGGTCAGCACAACGCCATTACGGCGGGGGGGGGGGGGTTGTAGTTCGGAGTGTAATCCCAGCATCATCTATATTGAGTCTCTGCATGTCTTCCTCGTGACCACATGCTCCAGTTTTCTCCGGGTGCTCCTGTTTCCTCCCACAGTCCAAAGACGTACCCAGTAGGTTAAATGGTCATTGTAAGTTGTCCTGTGATTGCATTAGGATTAAATCAGTGTATTGCTGGGCGGCATCGCTCAAAGGGCCGGAAGGGCCTACCTCAAGAAATAAAAATAAAATCAAATATGGTTACATATATGTACTTTGATAACAAATTTACTTCAAACATCTTTGTTCCAAGTCACGACTGCACTATTTTCAGGTGTGTTGTATGCTTTCCCCTTTCTGCAGGGACCTTCTGCCAGAATCCCGTCCCTCCAGAAAACCTGCATCCAGTTCGTGGGATCCCATAGGTATTGTTACAAAATTGAATTGGCAGGATTACTGTGAGTCCAGAGGTTTGAACTTGCTTAATTGGGTAGTGAAGGGAGTGACTCTCACAACCTAGGAAGTATTTAGACAACATTTCAGTCATCAAAGCATAGCAGGCCATGGACCAAGCCTGCAATATGATTTATTCACACAGTTTTCCCCTCTTTCTCACACTACCCTGAGTGACTAAGAGCTCTCCAATGGACTACAGCAAATCCTTTGACAAGGTGCTGCATGTTGGCTAGTCCAGAAAGTTAGATTACACAGGACCCAAATGGGTGCATAAACACAAGAGACTCTGCAGATGCTGGAAATCCAAAGCAACACACACAAATGCTGGAGGAACTCATCAAGTCAGCCAACATCCATGGAAAAGAACACAGTCGCCGTTTGGAGCTGAGACCCTTCTTCAGGACTCAAATGGGTGCATAACTGGTTTATCAAAGAAGCGAGATGGTGATCAGGGAAGCCGTGGCATTCAGACTGGAGATCTGTGATCGGTGGTGTGCCGCGGGGTCCACTGCTGTTATCATCTATTCTACATTAATGATTTGATTGAGAATGTAGCTTGGCATTGTTAGTAAGATTGTGGATGACACTGGTAATGTAGTGGACAGTGAAGACCATTACCTACAATCACAACAGGATCCAGATGAACTGGGTAAGCAAACCTAACTCGGGCAAGTTTGAAATGTTGCGTATTGAGAAGTTAAATCAGGGCAATGGTACAGCACTGGAGAGTGTTGTAGAACAGAGGTAACTATGTCTATAGTTTTTCACACACTACCCTTCATCAATCAGGACACTGAGTAAACGCTTCCTCTGCTACACTGACAACTGCACCAGTGCTGCTTCATCACCCGTGCTGAGTTCGTCAATTTCATCAACTTTGCCTCTAATTTCCACCCTGCCCTTAAATTCACGTGGTCCATTTCTGCTACCCCCTTCCCCTTTCTCAATCTCCATCACTGGAGACAAACTATCGGCTGACATCCTTTGTAAACATATCGACTCCCACGGATATCCTGACTATTTCTTTTCCCACTTCGTCTCCTGTAAAAATGCTATTCCCTTTTTAGTACATCATCTCCCCCGCACCTGTCCCAGGATGTTCCTTTCTAGCACATCACAGGTGTCCTCCTTCCTCAAAGAAAGGGGTTTCCCTTCCTTCACCATTGATGCTGCCCTCACCTGCATCTCCTCCATTTCCTGCACATTCATGCTCACTCCATCTTCCTGCTGTCTTAACAAGGACAAAGTCCCTCTTATCTTTTCATACGGCCACTCCATGACGCTCTGTATTCAACACATCATTCTCCGCAACTTGCGCCATCTCTAAAGGGATCCTACCACCAAGCACATCTTTACCTCCCCCTTCCCAACTCTCCACTTCCTGCAGGAATAGTTCTCTCTTGTCCCTTGTCCGCCTGTCCCTCCCCTCTAATCTCCCTTCCAGCACTTATCCCTGCCAGTGGCCAAAGTGCCGCATCACCTCCCTCACCACCACTCAGGGACCCAAACAGTCCTTCCAGGTGAGGCGACCCTTCACCTGTGAACCTGCTGGGGTTGTCTACGTGCGTCAGGTGCTATCGATGCGGCCTCCTCTACGTTGGCGAGACACACTTTAAATTGGGGGACCTCCGCTCCATCCACCAAAAGCGGAATGGCCCGGTGGCCAAACATTTTAATTCCAATTCCCATTCACATTCCGACATGTCAGTCTGTGGCCTACAGCGGAAAAACAACACCTTATATTCCACACAAAAATCTCTAGGAAGAGGTACCGTCGACATTTCGGGCCGAGACCCTTCGTCAGGACTAACTGAAAGAAGAGCTAGCAAGAGATTTGAAAGTTGGAGGGGGAGGGGGAGATCCGAAATGATAGCAGAAGACAGGAGGGGGAGGGATGGAGCCAAGAGATGGACAGGTGATTGGCAAAAGGGATACGAGAGGATCATGGGACAGGAGGCCCAGGGAGAAGGAAAAGGGGGAGGGGGGGAAAAGCCCAGAGGATGGGCAAGGGGTATAGTCAGAGGGACAGAGGGAGAAAAAGGAGAGAGAGAGAAAGAATGTGTGTATATAAATAAATAACGGATGGGGAACAAGGGGGTGGTGGGGCATTAGCAGAAGTTAGAGAAGTCAATGTTCATGCCATCAGGTTGGAGGCTACCCAGACGGAATATAAGGTGTTGTTCCTCAAATCTGAGTGTGCCTTCATCTTTACAGTAGAGGAGGTCGTGGATAGACATGTCAGAATGGGAATGGGATGTGGAATTAAAATGTGTGGCCACTGGGAGATCCTGCTTTCTCTGGCAGACAGGGCGTAGGTGTTCAACAAAACGATCTCCCAGTCTGCGTCGGGTCTCGCCAATATATAGGAGGCCACATCGGGAGCACCAGACACAGTATATCACCCCAGCCGACTCACAGGTGAAGTGTCGCCTCACCTGGAAGGACTGTCTGGGGCCCTAAATGGTGGTAAGGGAGGAAGTGTAAGGGCATGTGTAGCACTTGTTCCGCTTACAAGGATAAGTGCCAGGAGGGAGATCAGTGGGGAGGGATGGGGGGGACGAGTGGACAAGGGAGTCGCGTAGGGAGCGATCCCTGCGGAAAGCAGGGGTGGGGGGAGGGAAAGATGTGCATAGTGGTGGGATCCCATTGGAGGTGGCGGAAGCTACAGAGAATAATATGTTGGACCCGGAGGCTGGTGGGTTGGTAGGTGAGGACCAGGGGAACCCTATTCCTAGTGGCGGGAGGATGGAGTGGGAGCAGATGTGCGTGAAATGGGGGAGATGCGTTTGAGAGCAGAGTTGATGGTGGAGGAAGGGAAGCCCCTCTCTTTAAAAAAGGAGGACATCTCCCTTGTCCTGGAGTGAAAAGCCTCATCCTGAGAGCAGATGCGGCGGAGACGGAGGAATTGCGAGAAGGGGATGGCATTTTAGCAAGAGACAGGGTGAGAAGAGGAATAGTCGGGTAGCTGTGAGAGTCAGTAGGCTTATAGTAGACATCAGTAGATAAGCTGTCTCCAGAGACAGAGACAGAAAGATCTAGAAAGGGGAGGGAGGTGTCGTAAATTGACCAGGTAAACTTGAGGGCAGGGTGAAAGTTGGAGGCAAAGTTAATAAAGTCAACGAGCTCAGCATGCGTGCAGGAAGCAGCGCCAATGCAGTCGTCGATGTAGTGAAGGAAAAGTGGGGGACAGATACCAGAATAGGCACGGAACATAGATTGTTCCACTGAGTAAGAGAGACAGGACATTATTACTATTCGAGAAGATGTTGGTGAAGCTGCACTTGGAGCTTTGAGAGCAGTACTGGTCCTTTATCTATCGGAAGGATGTTATTAAGTTGGAGAGGGCACACAAAGAGTTCACAAGGTTATTCTCAGGACTGGAGGGCTTGGCTTAAAAGCAGAGACAGCGATTATGGAAAGCTGAGGGACGGACCTGATATCAGAGTACAAAATAGTGAGGGCCTCGATTGGGTAGAGAGTGAGAATTTTTTCACCATAACGTATCAGAGGCATGGGATTAATTTAGGGGGAAGAAGTTGAGAAATAACTTGTTTGCTCGGAAGGGCAAAAAGAAGGCATGAGGCTTCTCTTGCACAGACAAGGTAAGGACAATTCCAGAGCTTCTGCAGATATATTAGGAGAAAAATCTGTAACCTTCGACGACTCGAAGGTTGGATTCTGGAATGCACTGCTTAAGTGTGTGGTAGAGCAAGGGACTCTTACAACATTGGAATTATCTAGGCAACAGCTCAGTCAACAAAGCAGGTAGACTATGGACCAAACTTGTTAATGGTTGACATAGAAATGGTGAGTCCAGAAGTCTGCTTCTCCAGCTGGCATTTCAACTGTTTTTCAATCAACATGTGGGGTTAATCTCCCAGTCCCGGCCAGACACACATCTATCCAGTTAACCCTGATGTCCGGTCTCAGCCCAAAATATCGACTGTTTATGGTGCTGCCTGACCTGCTGAGTTCCTCCAGCGTTTTGTGTACACAACATACAAAGTAAATTTATTATGAAAGTACGTACATGTCACCCTATACAACGCAGAGATTCACTTTCTTGTGGGCATACTCAGTAATTCCAAGAAACACAACAGAACCAATGGAATACCACAGCCAACAGGATGGAGAAACAGAGTGTAAAATACAACAAACTGCACAAATACAAAAGAAAAAAAAGAAATAATCTTAATAATAAATAAATTAGCAATAAATATCGAGAACATGAGATAAAGAGTCCTTGAAAGTGAGTCCATAGGTTGTGGGAACAGTTCAACGTTGGAGAAAGTGTGAGTGAAGTTATCCCCTCTGGTTCAGGAGCCCGATGGTTGAGGGTAATAACTGTTCCTGAACCTGGTGGTGTGGGACCTGATGCTCCTGTACCTCCTTCCCGATGGAATCAGTTCAGAGTTGAGGTTATCCTCACTGGTTCAGGAGCCTGATGGTTGAGTGTAATATCTGTCCCTGAACCTGGTGGTGTGGGACCTGAGGCTCCTGTACCTCCTTCCCGATGGAATCAGTTCAGAGTTGAGGTTATCCTCACTGGTCCAGGAGTCTGATAGTTGAGGGGTAATAACTGTCCCTGTACCTGGTGGTGTGAGTCCTGAGGCTCCTGTACCTCTTTCCTCATGGTAACAGTGAGAAGAGAGCAGGTCCGAGCCAGAAGGGTCTCCATTTCTCTTCACCATTTACACCTCGGACTTCAACTACTGCACAGAGTCTTGTCATCTCCAGAAGTTTTCTGATGACTCTGCCATAGTTGAATGCATCAGCAAGGGAGATGAGGCTGAGTACAGGGATACGGTAGGAAACTTTGTCACATGGTGTGAGCAGAATTATCTGCAGCTTAATGTGAAAAAGACTAAGGAGCTGGTGGTAGACCTGAGGAGAGCTAAGGTACTGGTGACCCCTGTTTCCATTCAGGAGGTCAGTGTGAACATGGTGGAGGATTACAAATACCTAGGGATACAAGTTGACAATAAACTGGACTGGTCAAAGAACACTGAGGCTGTCTACAAGAAGGGTCAGAACCATCTCTATTTCCTGAGGAGACTGAGGTCCTTTAACATCTGCCGGATGTTCTATGAGGTGGCCAGTGCTATCATGTTTGCTGTTGTGTGCTGGGGCAGCAGGCTGAGGGTAGCAGACACCAACAGAATCAACAAACTCATTCGTAAGGCCAGTGATGTTGTGGGGATGGAACTGGACTCTCTCACGGTGGTGTCTGAAAAGAGGATGTTGTCTAAGTTGCATGCCATCTTGGACAATGTCCTCCATCCACTACATAATGTACTGGGTGGGCACAGGAGTACATTCAGCCAGAGACTCATTCCACCGAGATGCAACACAGTGTCATAGGAAGTGATTCCTGCCTGTGGCCATCAAACTTTACAACTCCTTCCTTGGAGGGTCAGACACCCTGAGCCAATAGGCTGGTTTTGGACTTATTTCCTGGCATAATTTACATATTACTATTTAACTATTTATGGTTTTATTACTATTTATTATTTATGGTGCAACTGTAAAGAAAACCACTTTCCCCCGGGATCAATAAAGTATGACTATGACGATAGATTGTATTTTCCTGCGACAATGGTCCTTGTAAATCTGCTCAATGGTGGGGACAGCTTTACCCGTGATGAAGTGAGCCGTATGTGTTTAGGCTATTAGTCATTACTGCAAAAAAACTCACCCAGATTTATCAACTTGACCCCCTCATAAAATCATATCAACTCTGCCATATCCACACGGTAGTATAGTGGTTAACATAACTTTTAACAGTACCAGTGACCCAGGTTTGATTCCCACCGCACGGTAGTGTAGTGGTGAACACAACTTTTTACAGTACCAGTGACCCGGGTTCAATTCCCATCGCTGCCTGTAAGGAGTGTGTCTGTTCTCCCCATGACTGCGTGGGTATCCTCCCAGTGCTCCTGTTTCCTCCCACAGTCCAAAGACATGTCTAAGATCTAATAGAAAGATTGAAGAGATCAGGGAAGAAAAAAAGAGGAAATGAAAAACTGTAGATTTTTACATTTGTTTGAAAGAGTTGAAGTTCGCGACGTGCCGGTTAGTAGATCATTTTGTTGTTGTAAATTGTCCTGAAATTAGTCTAGGATTGAATCAGGGGGTTGCTGGACGGCTTGGCTTGAAGGGCCAGAATAACTAAATAAACAAAGATCCATTGTGCCTGTTACACCACTTTCAGTCACGAACTTCAGCACTTTGATGCAGATGTCAAAACCTATAGTTTATCATTTCCTCTTTTTTCCTGATCTCTTCGATCTTCCTACTGGATCTTTGGAATTAGGGAAGATCACCAGTAATGCACCTGATGTCACCTCAGACATGCCTTCAAAAAATCTTTGGTCCATAAGCTAAACACAAGAGATGCTGGGAATCCAGTGTGTTACATAACCAGCAACAATGAATATCAATCTAGTCAGGTTATATAAAAACAACCAAACATTTATTAAACACGGATAAACAATAAAAAAAAACAAACAAAAACCTTAACTGGACCCTACACGGCCATTCAACAAATCGCCACTCAGTACTGGTTCTTAAGGCGATAAATGAGAAAACAGTTCTTAAAGTGGTAAAGTCAAATACAGTTCTTAAAATGATAAATTCGAAAGTTCAACAGATTTATACATTCAATTGGGAGAGACTTCTCTGGAGAAGGATTTCTTCATAGACATGACTTTCCTGCTGGTTCTCTCCAAAAGGATTCACGATGAAGAAAATAAATGGCTTAAAACAACTGACCTTTCTTCTGACAAGCAAATCCTGCATGAACTACCTTTCTCTTTTGGTAGGAGTTATCTTCGATGCAGGTCGCTACTTCTTCAACGTAGACTCAATAAGGTCGATCCTTTGTTAAACTGCCGAACGATACCAACTCCTCTTAATCCTTCAGGTCCTGTACTTCGATAAAGTCTTCACTCTCCAATACTACTGAAAAGGTACATCAACAAATCTGGCAGAAATGGGCAAGCTGCCAGTCCAGCACTGTTGTACCTTACAATAGAACGTAAAACTCCATTTTAAAAATGAAACTGCGTCATAAAACAAATACGCAACAGAACGGAAACTCTGACTAACGTTCTAGCTGGAAAACTAACTGCGTCACCAGGGGTCTTCCCTTTTATACCCGTGGTGAATATGTCATCACGTGACCTCACATCAGCGGGAAAATTACATCAGGTGACCTCCAAAAGACCATTACATCATTCTCACAAGAAAGTCACAAGATCTCCTTGAGGTATGTAACAAGTGCAACACACACAAAACTCAGCAGGTCAGACAGCACTATGGATGTTCCCTGCTGAGTCCTGGGTCTTCTCTGCAGATGGTGTCCAAGTTCCTCCATCATTTTGTGTTTGTTGTTCAAGATTTCCAGCATCCACAGAATCTCCACTCGATACCCCAGCCATTTCCCTGTTCTGCTTTTTAATTGATCCTACTTTTTATTTATATTTTTATTTTATTTAGAGATACAGCCCTTCCAGCTCAATGAGTCTAATAATAAAAATCACCTTAGCCTAATCATGGGACAATTTACAATGACCAATTAACCTACGAACCCGTACATCTTCAGACTGTGGGAGGAAACCACAGCACCTGGAGAAAACCCATACAGTCATGGAGAGAACGCACAAACTCCTTACAGACCACTGTTCCCCCTAAGCTACGTGGGTGTGCAGCCACGCAGTAACTGAAATGCTCCCATGCACGTAGCCTTCATTGCCACGCAGCTGGAATTGGGCTCAGCTAGAAAATGCTTACGAAATGTGAAAGATTTTCTTTGTGGTACCATATTTCATTACACCCTTCAATTCATCAATAAAATTAAAAGTATGTCATTTTTCAATTTTCATTCTAAATATTCACAGTATTCGAAATTTAAAGTGCTGTGCAGTTTTCAGGCCAGGTAAAAATTTCCTGCCCAAAGCAATGGTTGGTCTGCACTGCTGCAAAATAAAAAGTTCGAGAGGCTTTTGCTACAGGCGGAACTGAACTCTGAAGTCCAACCCACAAGCTGCAACACTATGCTACTGTGACACCCATAGCCCAAGTTCTTTGTCTCCTGATTGACCCACACTGTCGTGATGTTGAAAGCACCTTACCTCGTAGTCCCGAACCATTCTCATCCCTCTGCCACCGCCTCCGTAAGCAGCTTTGAACATGATCGGGTAGTCATATGTGTCGGCAAACTCCTGGGCTTCGGTCAGAGATGTTATAGGCGCTGAGGATCCTGGTACAACTGGAACACCTAGAAAGGAAAACGAGAGTGCTGTAATTTCTATTGTTTCCATTTTGTATATTAGCTATGAAGATGTAAAGCAGATAACTTCACCAATAAATTCTTCTCGGGCTTCCAGCTGGGTACAGGTATTGATTTTAACCAGCGTTTCAATGACAAACTCTGCCACCTGCATCAGGGCTGACTTGGGCCAACACTGGAAAGAGCTTTGCCAACAGAGCAGCACGAAGCATCGTGGGAACCTGGACAAAACCCCCAGAGCAGGATGGTGGAGGCAGATTCTCTCACCACATTTCACAAGTAGCTATCACAAAGCACAGCAGGCTGCGGATCGGGGAAAATTTGATAGAAAGGGTGAGCATTTGGTGGTTGGCTTGGGCCAAAGGGCCTGCATCTGCACTCTGTGAATTTACAGTTTAATACCATTGAAATTAACTCCAGGTATCTCCCACAGCCCATCAGGGTTGACACTACCAAAGCCCACTTTGAAATATCAACAAATATATTTTTTAATAGTAACACTAACTAAATCTCGAACATTTTATTTGGAGAGACACCACCCAATTACACCCGTGACTAATTAACTAACTAACCTGTACATCATTAGAATGTGCAAACGTACAATGTACAAACACGTGACGGACAGTGGTGGATTTGTACCGGGGCCACTGGCGCAGTAGTAGCTTTACACTAACCATACCGCCTTGACTAAACATCCTGCATGAAGTCGGAATCAGCGACCTCGATAAAATGAATGGTGCCTGCCCTGACCCAGAACGGAGAAGGAGCCCCAGCTGGACTGAGAATCTGTTGTTAGTGCTCTGGCGCTGGGTTTGGTTGGGAGTTCAGTAGGTCAAATGTGTCAGCAGTCTGACACAGACAGTCATCTACAGCTAACAGCCAGCGCCACTTGCTCATTCTGCCCATCACATCAAGAACTGTAAACATAGAGGGAGGGAGCCACACATGACTGAAATGAGCTCTCTTGACCCAACCCATAGACATTTCTCCTTATCCGTCCATCACCTCTTTCTGATGCGCCCCCCTTCCCCTACTCCCATGGTCCACTCTCCTCTCCTATCAGATTCCTTCTTCTTCAGCCCTTTACCTCTTCCACCAATCACCTCCCAGCTTCTCACTATATCCCCCTCCTTCTCCCCCACCCCCCACCTTTCCCCTCACTTGGTCTCACCTATCACTTGCCAACTTGCACTCCTTCCTCCTCCCCCCACCTTCTTATACTGGCTGCTTCCCCGCTCCTATCTAGCCCAGAAGAAGGGTTGAAATGTCAACTCTTTATTCCCTTCCTTAGCTGCTGCCCGACCTGCTGAGTTCCTCTGGCATTTTGTGTGTGTTAGCCCCGCACTGATCCTGATGCACATCTGCTTTGCTCCCATCTGCCGATTTGGCAGGTATCCCACCGCTCGTCCTGTCCAAGTTTCTGACTGGATGCGTTTTAAAGGCTGGAATTTGAGCAGTCTACCACCTCCTCTCAGGATGGGGATATGTCTCTCCCACAGATGGTGTAAAGCACTAATTCTCTCCACTATCCTACAGGTCACCCTTGGGGAAGGTGTAGCAGCCCCCCACTCCGCCCGATCAGGGTGACGTGAAGCCGTGGCTCGTTCGAGCAGCCGGTGCAGGTCACAAGTCCTGGTTATGTGACCACTGTCAATAACCTGGGGCACATTCCGTCAGACCATTGGGACTCAACACCGTCTTTTCCTTCACATATTAGCACCGATCTCACTATCCTCGGAAAGTACATACTCAGGACCTTGCCCACGTCTTCGGGCCCGAAGCACATCTTCCTCCTCTACCCTTGAGTGGTCCTCCCCTCTTCCTCATTACATATGACTCGGATGGCGAAGGTGCAGACACACCCAGCCCTGAGACACCAGGCAAGGTCATTTGATTCCAAACAATTGGTTTACTGACCATTACAGAATGTCTCTCTGGTGCTTCCCGCTCCCTCTCCTTTCCCTTCCCCTTTTCCCAACCATGATTCCCCTCTCCCTGCCCCCTTCTCACTCTCAGTCCACAATAGAGACCCAGATCAGAATCAGGTTTATCATCACTCACACGTCATGAAATTTGTGTTTTTTTTTGTGACAGCAGTACAGTGCAATACGTAAAATTACTACAGTACATTGCAAAAGACTCAGGCACCGCTATATATGTATATATGTATGTCTCTGTGTGTGCGTGGGGGTGTGTGTGTGTGTGTGTGTGTGTGTGTGTGTGTGTGTGTGTGTGTGTGTGTGTGTGTGTGTGTGTGTGTTTATATATATATATATATACACATATATGCCTGAGACTTCTGCACAGTACTGTATGCATGGAGTGCCTTGAGATTTTCTTTAATTCTACTTGCCAAGAACTGGTTAATGTCCCTCCTGACTCTGCTGTTTTCCTCCTTCAGGTTTGTGATTCCTGAAGGGCTCAGTTCGATGTTAGCTCCCGAAACCTTCCATGTTGTCTTCTTCTGCTTCATGACGAAATTGGCAACCTCCTTCGTCATTCCAGGGTCCCTTACCTTGCCATCCTTGTCCCTCTTCCTCACTGGAACATACCTGCCCTGTACTCAAGACAGTTAATCTTGAACACCCTCTACATGTCAGGTGTGGACTTGACGAAAAGCGTTTCCTTGTTCCTGCACAATACTTACATAATTTACCTTCTCTTGCAATATAATACTCCCCATGTCATGTCAAAGCTCAACTGCATTCATGGCTACCTTAAAGCCCAGTTAGTTGTGCTCGGTATTCCCTCAATGCTCCCCCACTGAAAGATCAGTCACCTGGCCAGGCCAATTTTCCAAAGCACTGGCCATATTTCCAGTTTGACAATGCATATACTGCTTTCAGAAACTCTCTTTCTACCCCATCAAACTCTCTTGCACGGAGAAAGTCCCAGTCCATACGTGGAAAGTTGAAGTCACCCTGACAAAATCCTGTTAATTTTGAACATTTCCCAAATCAGCCATCACATTTGTTCCTCAACGTGCCAGTGGCAGAAGGAGGACAAGTCGTGACAAAGGTCCTCGGCCTGAAACGTCGACTCTTTATCTGTCCCAAAAGATGCTCAGTTCCTCCAGCATGCTGTGGACGTTAATCAGTATTTTTCAAAGTTTTGTACCTCACTGCTTCTGCAAAAACAAATTTCACAACATATGTCCGAGATAATAAACCTGACTGAGTGCATATCTTGGCTACAAACAGTTTAGCATGGACTACATAGGCCATTGGACCAGTCTCTGTTTGGGAGACCTCCGTGACTCTCTGTCTCTGTACTGTACAGCTCTGTGATTCTCTGTCTCTGTACCGTACGGCTCTGTGATTCTCTGTCTCTGTTCTGTACAGCTCTGTGACTCTCTGTCTCTGTACCGTACGGCTTTGTGACTCTCTGTCTCTGTACCGTACGGCTCTGTGACTCTCTGTCTCTGTACCATACGGCTCTGTGACTCTCTGTCTCTGTTCTGTACGGCTCTGTGATTCTCTGTCTCTGTTCTGTACGGCTCTGTGATTCTCTGTCTCTGTACCGTACGGCTCTGTGACTCTCTGTCTCTGTTCTGTACGGCTCTGTGACTCTCTGTCTCTGTTCTGTACGGCTCTGTGACTCTCTGTCTCTGTACTGTACGGCTCTGTGACTGTCTCTGTACTGTACAGCTCTGTGACTGTCTCTGTACTGTGCAGCTCTGTGACTCTCTGTCTCTGTACTGTACGGCTCTGTGACTCTCTGTCTCTGTTCTGTACAGCTCTGTGACTCTCTGTCTCTGTACTGTACGGCTCTGTGACTCTCTGTCTCTCTACCGTAGAGCTCTGTGACTCTCTGTCTCTGTACTGTACGGCTCTGTGACTCTCTGTCTCTGTACTGTAGAGCTCTGTGATTCTCTGTCTGTACTGTAAAGCTCTGTGACTCTCTGTCTCTGTACTGTACGGCTCTGTGACTCTCTGTCTCTGTACTGTACGGCTCTGTGACTCTCTGTCTCTCTACCGTAGAGCTCTGTGACTCTCTGTCTCTGTACTGTACGGCTCTGTGAGTCTGTGTCTCTGTGACTGTACTAAAATGCTTCCTGACCTTCGACTGAAAACTGAAGCTGAACCCTTTCTTCTCAATGAACAGGAGCAACGGTGGCTCAGTAAACTGTGGTGATGTCCCTCCCAATACCAGAGCTGATCCTGTTCGATGACTGCACTGATGCCCACAGCTGGTAAAGCCAGAAACGAGGTCAATAACGAAGCGGCAGCCAGGGGAAGCGGAAGGAACGGAGATGAATACCGGCTTCAATGGCAATGGCACGAGCCTCCACTTTGTCGCCCATTTTCCGCACCACCTCGGGGGAAGGCCCAATGAAACGCACTCCAGCGTCCACGCAGGCCTGAGCAAAGTCCGCCCTCTCCGACAGGAAACCGTAGCCCGGGTGAATCGCGTCCACTTCGTTTTCCTGAAGCAATCAGCATTAATGGGCACGTGAGATATCTCAACACGTAATGAAGCACTATTTCTTAATGCACTAAAGAACCCCAGACCCTTGTGTAAGCTCCAACATTCTCCCTCTTGTTCCTTTTCTCCCCCTTCCTCCTTCCTTCCTTCTCTCTCTCTCTCTCTCCCTCTTGTTCCTTTCTCCCCCTTCCTTCCCTCTCCCCCTCTCCCCCTCTCCCATGTGCTTCTTTCTTTCTCACGGTAACAGGCCATTTCAGCTGGCGAACATCTACCACCCAATTACATTGATGTGATCCATTCACCTACTAACACGCACGTCTTTAGACGGGGGAGGAGACCTGCGCACCCAGGGGAAACCGCAAGTTCATGGAGAGAGGCAGAGACTCGCTGGCAGTGGTAGGAATCGCTGGCGCTCTACAACATTGTGCTACCCACTTTGCTACTGTGGCACCTTCTGCCCCAGGTATACCAGGTGACTGAGCCCCACAGCCCTGCTGAATCAACGGCTCTCATACTCGCTGACTTCAGGGTGAAGAAATCTCTCCGCGTCTCTGTGCTGACTGGTCTAACCCTGACTCGGAAACAGTGGCCCTCGTCGCAGACACAGCGGACCAAGTTCACAGTTACGTGGGGGAGGTACGACTAACCTCTTTCAGGGGCTTCACAGTGATGACTCACAACACTAAAGAGGCAGGTCTTACATTCCCAGTCTCCACCTCCCTGCCCCTGAGACCCTCCCGGTCACCTCTCGCCTTCAGTGTATACCCTAACAACACATCTGCTTCGTAGCCACGTCCCACATCACTCTCCCCTTGCCCTCATCACGGCGCAACCAGTACCCACTTCGCACATCAGACCAGGGACAGCGGTTAGCATGACCCTGCTACAGCTCGTGGCATCAGAGTTCTGAGTTCAGTTCCGGCGTCATCGGTAAGGCATATCCTCCCCGTGAAACGCGCGCATTTTCCCCGGGGTCTCCAGTCTCCTCCCACAGTTCAAATATGTACTGGGTAGGTTAACCGGTCATTGTAAATTGTCCCGTGATTAGGTTGGGGTTAATTGGGGATGACCAGGGTGGCTGGGGCGGTACGTCTCAAAGGGGCAACTCCACATTGTATTCCATAAGAGATAGAAGCAGAATGAGGCCATTCAGCCCATCAAGTCTGCTCCACCATTCCATCATGGCTGATTATTTATCCTACTCAACCCCATTCTCCTGCCTTCTCCATGTAACCTCTGACATCTTGATTATTCAACAACCTTTAAATTTCCCCAATGACTGGCCTTCATAGCCACCTGTGGCAACGAATTCCAAAGGTTCCTCCTCATCTCTGTTCTGAAGGAAAATCCTTTTATATTGAGGCTAGGCCCTTGGTCCTAGACTCCTTTACTATATGAAACATCCTCTCCATCTCCACTCTATCTGTGTCCTCTGGTCCTAGACTCCCCTACTACAGGAAACATCCTCTCCACATCCACTCTATCTGTGCCCTCTGGTCCTAGACTCCCCCACTATAGGAAACATCCTCTCCACATCCACTCTATCTGTGCCCTCTGGTCCTAGACTCCCCCACTATAGGAAACATCCTCTCCACATCCACTCTATCTGTGCCCTCTGGTCCTAGACTCCCCCACTATAGGAAACATCCTCTCCACATCCACTCTATCTGTGCCCTCTGGTCCTAGACTCCCCCACTATAGGAAACATCCTCTCCACATCCACTCTATCTGTGCCCTCTGGTCCTAGACTCCCCCACTATAGGAAACATCCTCTCCACATCCACTCTATCTGTGTCCTCTCGTCCTAGACTCCCCCACTATAGGAAACATCCTCTCCACATCCACTCTATCTGTGTCCTCTGGTCCTAGACTCCCCCACTACAGGAAACATCCTCTCCACATCCACTCTATCTGTGCCCTCTGGTCCTAGACTCCCCCACTATAGGAAACATCCTCTCCACATCCACTCTATCTGTGCCCTCTGGTCCTAGACTCCCCCACTATAGGAAACATCCTCTCCACATCCACTCTATTTTAGCCTTTCAATGTTTTATATGTTGTAAGGAGCTCCAGCCCCGAATCCTCTAAACTCCAGTGAGTACAGGCCCAGAGTCATCAAACATTCCTCATACGTTAACCCTTTCATTCCTGGGATAATTCTCATGAATCTCCTCTACACCCTCTCCAATGCCACCACGTCTTTCCTTAGATACGGCAGCCACACCTCCAGCCTTTCTTTCTTCCTGTCTCACACCACACACGAGCCTCTAGGCCGGGGCTCCCAACATTTTTAGTGCCATGGACCCCTACATTAACTGAGGTGCCCATGGACCCCAGGTTAGGAAGTCCTGCTGTAGGCACCTCTCTGCCCTGGCCTCCCATCTCCTGACCACACTGTTGCCCTCACAACATCTTCCTGTGCACCTCTAAACCACAGAGCTCCAAGACCTCCTGCATCCCCCTCCCCATACGACATCCCGGCCTACCCAACCTTCTCCCATCCTGATTACCCATCTCCACACCCCACCCCACCCCACCCTTACCCTCCAGCCTTCCTCTCTCCTGAAAGTGCAGGAAGACATGGCCCAACTCTCCTTCCTGCTGGCTACCAAGAGAGAACTGAAAAGCAGGCAGACTGGAATGAAGTCCTGCTCTCCTTCACCATGCCACCTTCACAGTTTGTACCGGACACACCCAGACCCGTTGGTGCAGGAACGGACAATCCGCAGACGCATAATGACAGGGAAGTTAATTTCCCATTCTTGTCGTTATGATTCCTTTGAGTTCCTGGAGATCTTAGGGCTCTCTGCATGAATACTGATACTTCCATCCATCCCTGGAGGTCCAGACACAGTTGGCAATGCCAACATTAATTCTCCATCCCTAATTGTCTCTAGGTTAAGGAGGCAGATAAGAAACAACCAGCCTGTTGGGACTGGAGTCACATGTGGGTCAGAGCTGGTAGGGGTCATGGGATTGGGGTCACATGAGGGTCACGTAGTTCCTTTCTGTAAGGACATCAGTTGTTGTTATTCCCTGAATCAACAATCCAGTCGTTCCATGGTCAAGGTTAAAGGACCAAATGGTCTTTCTGGATGACGAGGTACAGGGTGGAAATAGGTCTCTACCAAAGGAGGTGTAAAGCGCTCCTTTCCTCCGCTAGCCTGCAGGTCACCCTTGGGTAAGGTGTAGCATCTGCTTAGCCCCCGATCAGGATGACGTGAAGCCATGGGAGCAGGTGGTGGATGGTCGTATGAGCAGCCGGTGCAGATCACAAGTCCTGGTTATGTGACCACTGACACCAGGCAGACAATCTCTGACGAGTATTGATAATGGCTGGGGTCACCCGTCCTGTAAAGACACTGCCCAGAAGAAGGCAATGGCAAACCTCTTCTGTAGAAAAATTTGTCAAGAACAATCATGGTCATGGGTAGACCATGATCGCCCACGTCATAACGACACGGCACATAACAAGTAACTGAAACATCTTTCATTTCAATACATCCTCTCACTCAAAGTCAGCAAGACCAAGGAGCTGATTATTAACTTCAGCAGAAGGAAACCGGAGGTCTATCAGCCAGTCCTCATTCGAGGATCAGAGGTGGAGAGAGTCAGCAACTTTAAATTTCTTAGTGATCTGCTCTGGGCCCAGCAGGTAAGTGCAATTACACAGAAAGCACAGCGGCACCTCTATTTTCTTAGGAGTTTGCGAAGATTTGGTGTGACTTCTAGAACTTTGACAAACCTCTGTAGATGTGTAGTGGAGAGTATATTGACTGGCTGCATCACAGCCTGGTATGGAAACACCAAGGCCCTCGAATGGAAAATCCTACAAAAAGTAGTGGAGACAGCCCAGTCCATCACAGGTAAAGCCCTCCCCACCACTGAGCACATCTACACAAAACGTTTTCACAGGAAAGCAACATCCATCATCAGGAACCCCACCACCCAGGACATGCTCTCCTCTCACTGCTGCCATCAGGAAGATGGTACAGGAGCCTCAGGACTTACACCGCCAGGTTCAGGAACAGTTATTCCCCCTCAACCATGAGGCTCCTGAACCAGTGAGGATAACCTCAACTCTGAACTGATTCCATCGGGAAGGAGGTACAGGAGCCTCAGGACTCACACCGCCAGGTTCAGGAACAGTTATTCCCCCTCAACCATGAGGCTCCTGAACCAGTGAGGATAACCTCAACTCTGAACTGATTCCATCGGGAAGGAGGTACAGGAGCCTCAGGTCCCACACCACCAGGTTCAGGAACAGTTATTACCCTCAACCATCAGGCTCCTGAACCAGTGAGGATAACCTCAACTCTGAACTGATTCCATCGGGAAGGAGGTACAGGAGCCTCAGGTCCCACACCACCAGGTTCAGGAACAGTTATTACCCCTCAACCATCAGGCTCTTGAAACAAAGGGGATAACTTCACTCAACTTCACTTGCCCCATCATTGAACTGTTCCCACAACCTGTGGACACATTTTCAAGGACTCTTCATCTCATGTTTACTATATTCATTGCTTATTTATTTATTATTATTATTATTATTTTATTTTTGTATTTGCACAGTTTGTTGCCTTCTGCACTCGGGTTGAAGGCCCAAGTTCTTTCATTGATTCTGTTGTGGTTATTATCCCATGGATTTATTTGTAAAGAAAATGAATCTCAAGGTGGCATAAATGTACGTTGGTAAGACCATAATGCTATAAGATATAGGAACAGAATTAGGCCAATCCTGGGATCATTTTCGTAAACATCCTTTGAACCCTCTTCAGTGTCATCAGACCCTTTCTAAGACAAGGGGCTCAACACTGCTCACAATGTTCCAAGTGAGGCCTCACCAGTGCTTTACAAAGTCTCAACATTACACCATTGCTAATAAAATTGACCTTGAACTTTGAACATCCAAGGCATGACCAGAGTGAGTCGAAACCATCGGGAGGTGAAGACGCTACTTACCTTGGCCACCTTAATGATGTCTGGGATGTGCAAGTAGGCTTGAACAGGGGGCAGTCCTTTCCCAATCAGGTAGGCCTCGTCGGCCTTCTGCCGATGCATCTGCCCGGTGTCCTGCTCAGAGTAGACCGCCACGGTCCGGATACCTAGCTCAGTGCAAGCTCGGAAGACCCTGATGGCAATCTCACCTATTCACAGTGAAGAAAAAGAAGCAGGCTGTTATATGCCATTTAATCATGTCACACCACACGTCCAACCCGCCTCATCAGAGAGGACACACATATATCTAGAGTGCCTGAGACTTTTGCACAGTACTGTATTTGTCAACATGGAGCAGAGAGTGAGTTTGTGAATCTGACGGGAGCAAAGCATGTTGGGAATGGTGAGGGTGGAGTGCCATGGGAGGGGTGTGGGACAGGAGTGCCAGGGGTGGGTACAGACACACCCAGCCCTGAGACACCAGGCAAGGCCATTTGACTCCAAACAATTGGTTTACTGATCATTACAGAATGTCTCTCTGATGCTTCCCGCTCCCTCCCCTCTCCCTTCCCCTTTTACCAATCATGATTCCCCTCTCCCTGCCCCCTTCCCACTCTCAGTCCACAAGAGAGACCCAGATCAGAATCAGGTTTATCATCACTCACAAATGTCATGAAATTTGCTTTTTTTCACAGCAGCAGTACAGTGTAATACATAAAATTACTATGGTACTGTGCTAATGTCTTAGGCACCCTAGATTATATATATATATGTGTGTGTGTGTGTGTGTGTGCGCGCCTAAGACCTTTGCACTGTTCTGTACTGCATTTGTGGTAATACTATTTAGCGAGTTACATGTACTGTGTTGTGCACCTTGGCTGAGAGGAATGACGTTCCGTTTGGCATCGATAGGGTTTAATAACAATAATCTTGAACTTGAGCAATTACCCCCGAGTTTAGGGATAGCTTGAAGCCTTGGAGATTGAGGAATGACTCTATACTGTGAACACAGTCTCTCCCCTGGCAAGGGAATGAAAATCTGAAGGGGATAGAGATTTAAAATGGGTATGAAGGGCAACTTGTTCACACAGAGGGCAGTGCATATGTGCCTTGAGCTGCCATAGAAGTTGCTGAGGCAGGTAAAATAACAAGTGTGACGAGAATACACATAGATGTTAGCTGTCCTGTGAGATCAGCAGTTGGTCTGCCACCTGTCCTCAGGGGAAGGAGAGATAAGGAACAATGAAGCAGCATCTGGAGATGTGTAATGAAGGGACAGGAGAGAGAGCTGTCTGGATCGGCTCCCCCTTTGAACCCTGAACTGTTTGAAGTGATGGACAGGCGATCTGGAGATGCGTAATGAAGGGACAGGAGGGAGAGCTGTCTGGAGCGGCTCCCCCTTTGAACCCTGAACTGTTTGAAGTGATGGACAGGCGATACCCCAGCAGGGGGATAAAAAGGGGCAGGTTCGCTAAGGCAGGACACACACGACACTCGAGGTAACGAGACCCTGGAAGCGGTGCACCTCCCACAAGTCGGTGGGAAGCTGTTGGACAGCTGATCGGAGGATCAGCCTTAAACGCACAGGGTGGAAAGGTACGATCAGCGGGAACCCGGTGTGTGTCCACCCTCGCTTGGGTGCCGGGTTCACTGCAGAGGATCGACCGCATCTGGAGGAGGGGTCACAGTCGGTGACCTCAGGTGACATCACAAAGGACCCGTCCGGAAGCTGCTTGTGAGCAATATCGCCGGTCTGTGAGTGGAAGCCGTTTCTGAATGATCAGTCGTTCCCGTTCTCTCTCTCTCTCTCCCCCCCCACGTTGTCCATCACCATGGCAACGATTACTGCGAACTGAACTAAATTGGACTGAACTTTGTGTCACTTTGAAACTGGTCATTTACCCCTAGACAACGATAGAGCTTGATTGATGCTGTTATCTTAATTCTGTGCACATGTGTGTTTATCATTGCTGAACTGTTGCATTTATTATCCTTTCGATTACTGTGTTGCTTGTTTCTTTAATAAAACTTTCTTAGTTCTAGTAATCCAGACTCCAACTGAGTGATCCATTTCTGCTGGTTTGGCAACCCAGTTACGGGGTACGTAATACAAGCTTTTAAAGACAGTTGGAAAAGCGCATGGACAGGAAGAGTTTACAGGAATAGAGGGAAAATGCAAGCAAATAGGATTCGTTTACATGGACATCTTGTTTGGCATGTATGACTCGACAGCACAGAAAGAAGCCCTTCGGCTCATCTGGACCACGCTTAACCATTACTTTGCCTAATCCTCCCGGGAGGGGGGAGAAGATGGTGGCGCGACGGCAGTGTGCACGGCCTCTCCGGTGGTGATGTCTGTAATCTGTCAAGTAGGGGACCGTGCACAATTCTGATTTGATGGAGACAGATGTGAGAGTGCGGAGGAACATTTGGAAAACTTCTGAAATGCCCGCTTCGCTGCATCACACTACTGTGTGGTAACCAGAATCTCCGGAGCTGAAGGCCTCGAAATCCTCGGCTTTGCTTGTTTCAGCGGCTGGGAAGAGGTCGAAGGCGCTCGGCAGAGGATGGCGTTCGGGAGGCTATATCGGAGAGGCTGCTCGGAAGCTCGGAGTTTTCGGACGGATGGACTCAGTGTCGGCTGTGGTCGGCTGCTTCCAAGGTATCGGCAAGTTGACGGTGCCTGGAGGTTTATGGCAGGGAGTTTCTCCCTTTTGCCGCCTGCTATCGAGACCTCGGGAGTCGATCAACTTGGGGACTTTTGAGACTTCATTTTATGTGCCCATGGTTTGTTCTTCATCAAATTATGGTAGTGCTTTGCACTGCTGTAACTATATGTTATAATTATCTGGTTCTGTCAGTGTTAGTCTTTGGTCTGTCCTGTTTTCTGTGATGTCACTCTGGAGAAACATTGTATCATTTCTTAATGCATGTATGCATTTCTAAATGACAATAAAAGAGGACTGAGTGTTCTCATAATCTAATCTAGTCCCATTGATCTGCAGCTGAACCATAATTCTCTTTGTCCCTCCCATCCGTGCACAGTGGTGCTCGAGAGTTTGTGAACTCTGTAGAATTTTCCCCATGTTTGCACAAATATGACTTAAATTTGATCAGATCTTCACACAAGTTCTAAAAGTAGACAAAGAAAACCCAATTAAATAACATTGAAAACATTATACTCGTTCATTTTTATTGAGGAAAATTATTACATGACTTTGTTGGAAAAAGTATGTGAACCTCTGGGGTTCTACAAAAGCTATTTGGAGTCAGGTTTTCCAGTCAATGGAGATTGGAAGTGTGGGTTGTAGAGGTGCCCTGCCCTATAAAAGTGTCACCGAAAGTCCGGTTGCTGACAGAGCCTGCTCCTCTCAAGAAAGACCTGCTTATGTGCACCATGCCTCAATCAGAATGATTTTTATTTGTAATATGCATACTATGAATAATTAGAATGAAAATTGACAAATCACATACTTTTGATTTTATTTATTGATTGAAATGTGTAATGAAATAAAGGACAACAAAGAAAATCTCAGCCTTTGTAAACCTCTCTCATCTGTCTTTATTAATTTCACATCCAGATAGAAGATTCCTCTTAATCGTCATTAGATCATCCAAATGTTTCATTTCTAGCCTGTTTCTGAATTTACCTTTGATTGAATTCATAAGACTGAATCCACGTTTGCAGTCAGTACTAGAAGCTTGAAATATTCCAGCGATGCTAACAAGAGCTCTGCAAATTCTTCGATTCTAAGCACGTAGTTTAACACGCCAGTGAACGACCTAATAGAACCAGATTTCTCTTTCTCAGAAATGAAAAATTTGAAATTACAGTATGGCTGAGAAGTTTCTGAGTCTACACCTTCATCATATATAAAAGGAAATTCCATCTGACCAACAACAAAGGTTACGTGCGTGGAAGCGTTTCAGTTACTGCGCGGCCGAGCACCCGCGCAGATTAGCAGGAACAGTGCTCTGGACCAGAGTGCAAAATACATGCACAAGACACATACAGTATAACAAAAAGACAGAAGAAAAATACAAAATCCCTAATTCCATGAAAGCTGCCACAGTCTGCAGACGAACATCTTGTCTTCTGCCAAGTGAACACTGGGGGCAGCACCGATCCCAACATGTATGCCACGCTAAACCAGGTCAAGCGCTCCAGTGGAGCACACCGACTCTGACACCTCTCACCTGTGCAGTCACAAACAGACAACACCACGGCTTGAGGCCTAGTCCCCTCCACAACCAAGGCCACGCAGCTCCCTCGCCGTCCGCCAAATCAAGTCAGAGAATCGGACTTGCAGCACTCCACATTAACAACGTCCAACAGGGTGTCGTGGTCACAAGAAAAGTGACCAAGATAAACCCATGAAGGAAGAGATTCACTCACTTGTTATACCTAATTGATAACTACCGATCACTATGTAACGTTTCCAGCTCCCTAACCCTACAATTGATTTTAAGGTTATGTACCTAAGCATCGAATGCCCATACCTGCGAAAATATACTTTACTGATGTTAGTGAATTCTTCAATTTTCTCCAACGCTTTAATTGCAATCAGTGGCCACTTTATTGGATACAGAAGAGGAACCCAGTGAGGCTTCTGCTGCTGTAGCCTATCCACTTCAATATTCGACACATTGTGCATTCAGAAAGCTCCAGTGCACACCACTGTTGTAACGTGTGGTTATTTGAGTTACTGCCAGCTTGAACCAGCCTGGCCATTCTCCTCTGACCTCTCTCATTAACAAGGCGTGTTCACCCACAGAACTGCCACTCACTGGATGGTTTTTTTGTTTTTCTCACCATTCTCTGAAAACTCTAGAGACTGTTGTGTGTGATGAAAATTCCTGGAGATCAGCAGTTTCTGAGATACTCAAACCACCCCGTCTGGCACCAACAATCATTCCACGGTCAAAGTCACTTAGATCACATTTCTTTCCCCCATTCTGATGTTTGATCTGAACAACAACTGAACCTTTTGACCGTGTCTGCATGCTTTTATGCATTGAGTTGCTGCCTCGTGATTGGGGGATTAGATATTTGTATTAACAAGCTGGTGTACAGGTGTACCCAATAAAGTGGCCACTGGGTGTACTTCTGTACAAAACGGTTGAGGGAGAATTGGAATTTAAGTGATGGGCGCAAGAGGACTGTGAGACAGAGTTCTTTATATGGAGAATGGCAGTGAGGTTGGCAGAGTGGGTACAGCCACTGCCTCCCAGCCTGATAAGGCCCGGGTTCGATCCCCAACTCTGGCACTCACTGCGTGGAGTTTGCTCATTCTCCCTGTCACCATGTGGGCCTCCCCAGATGCTCCAGGGGAAGGTGGATTAATCGGATGGAGTTGATGAGAATGTTGGGGACAGAACCTGTAGGGATATAGCAAATTAAGTGGGTTCTGAGAGAATTACTGTGGGACCTAGCATGGACTGGACAGGCTGAACGGCCTCCTGCGGCATCGCTGTGTATCTAAGGAAACAGATTGAGTGTCGGTTGCAGGTTTACAGCAGAAGATGGGCCTCCAAGTCGACCGCCTCATTCCAGGGAGGGCATGGGTCTGTCCTTACCTCTATTGGCTACCATCACTTTCTTGATGGGCTTGTAGTCCACATTGTGATTGCTCTGAAGGGCAGCACTGAGTACGGTGATCCGTTTGACCCTCAGGAGGCTGCAGCCCCCTTTGATAAATCGTAGCTGAAGCATCTGTAATCAAAGACAGACAATGCATCAAATATTGTACATGCAACTCTTGTAATCCAAACCGCGAGGAATTGCAACCCGGTTAGTCTCACTGCAAATGTTTACCGATTGCAAAGTAAACCAGTTTTTCCCCTCTGCTATCAGCTCTCAGAATGGTCCATGAACCCATGGACACTGCTTCACGAATTTGCACTCTTTATTCACTGTTTTATCTGTTTCCTTTTGTGCACTTTCCTTATTTTTTACTGCCCACAAAACAACAACAACAAATTCCACTACAGCACACACAAAGTACTGGAGGAACTCAGTAGGCCAGGCAGCACCGATGAAAATCAATCAACAATCGATGTTTCAGGCTGAGACCCTCCTTCAGGACTGGACAGGAAGGGGGAAGATGACAGAATAGGAAGGTGGTTGAGGGGAAGGTCAACAGCTCAAAGGTGGTGGGTGAAGCCACATGGGTGGGAAGGGTCAAGAGCTGGGGGAGACAGAAGGTGGACCACAGGAGAAAGGGAAGAAGGAGGGACACAAGCGGAAGGCGAGAAGAGGTAAGAGGCCAACTAGAAAAGGAAAGAGGAAAGGAAAAAATCAACTGTTTACAACAAGGAGGAATGCATATTTACACCATCACGTTGGAGGAAGAGAGATAGAATGTAAAGAGTCCCTCTTCTACGTTCCACGGGGGAGGCCATTGACCCACAAGTGGGAAGGGGAGTGGGAAGTGGAATTAAAATGTTTGGCCACTGGGAAATCCGGCATCTAGCGGAAGCAGTGGAGATGCACAACGAAGTATGTCCAAAGTCCCTGAATTTAGGATGGGAGAAGGCCACATCAGGCACTTGGGACATAAGAAGGGACCTCAGAGATTTACAGGTGGAGTGCTGCCTCACTTGGAAGGATTGTTTGGAGATCTGAATCTTTGGAGAAATGAAATGAATGGTCAGGTTTACGATTTCTGTCACTTACAGGGAAAGATACCAGGAGTGAGATAAGTGTGTTTGAAGAGTGTGGACTGTACACACTGTGGTGTTTGAAGAGTGTGGACTGTACACACTGTGGAGTTTGGGGAGTGCGGACTGTACACACTGTGGTGTTTGGGGAGTGTGGACTGTAGACACTGTGCTGTCTGGGGTGTGTGGACTGTAGACACTGTGGTGTTTGAGGAGTGTGGACTGTACACACTGTGGTGTCTGGAGAGTGTGGACAGTACACACTGTGGTGTTTGGGGAGTGTGGACTGTAGACTGTGGTGTTTGGGGAGTGTGGACTGTAGACACTGAGATGTTTGGGGAGTGTGGACTGTACACACTGTGGTGTTTGGGGAGTGTGGACTGTAGACACTGTGCTGTCTGGGGTGTGTGGACTGTAGACACTGTGGTGTTTGAGGAGTGTGGACTGTACACACTGTGGTGTCTGGAGAGTGTGGACAGTACACACTGTGGTGTTTGGGGAGTGTGGACTGTAGACTGTGGTGTTTGGGGAGTGTGGACTGTAGACACTGAGATGTTTGGGGAGTGTGGACTGTACACACTGTGGTGTTTGAAGAGTGTGGACTATACTCACTGTCGTGTTTGGTGAGTGTGGACTTTACACACTGTGGTGTTTGGGGAGTGTGGACTTTAGACACTGTGGTGTCTGGGATGTGTGGACTGTACATACTGTGCTGTCTGGGGTGTGTGAACTGTACACACTGTGATGTTTGAAGAGTGTGGACTGTACACACTGTGGTGTTTGGGGATTGTGGACTGTACACACTGTGGTGTCCTGGGAGTGTGAACTGTAGACACTGTGGTGTCTGGGATGTGTGGACTATAGACACTGTGGTGTCTGGGATGTTTGGACTGTACACACTGTGGTGTTTGGGGTGTGTGGACTGTACACACTGTGGTGTCTGGGGAGTGTGGACTGTAGACACTGTGGTGTTTGGGGAGTGTGGACAGTACACACTGTGGTGTTTGGGGAGTGTGGACTGTAGACTGTGGTGTTTGGGGAGTTTGGACTGTAGACACTGTGGTGTCTGGGGTGTGTGAACTGTGGACTGTGGTGTCTGGGGTGTGTGGACTTTGGACACTGTGGTGTTTGGGGAGTGTGGACTATACAGACTGTGGTGTTTGGGGAGTGTGGACTGTACACACTGTGGTGTTTGGGGAGTGTGGACTGTACACACTGTGGTGTTTGGGGAGTGTGGACTGTACACACTGCGATGTTAGGGGAGTGTGGACTGTACACACTGTCGTGTTTGGTGAGTGTGGACTGTAAACACTGTGGTGTTTGGGGAGTGTGGACTGTACACACTGTGCTGTCTGGCATGTGTGGACTGTGGCCACTGTGGTGTTTGGGGAGTGTGGACTGTAAACACTGTGGTGTTTGGGGAGTGTGGACTGTACACACTGCGATGTTAGGGGAGTGTGGACTGTACACACTGTCGTGTTTGGTGAGTGTGGACTTTACACACTGTGGTGTTTGGGGAGTGTGGACTTTAGACACTGTGGTGTCTGGGATGTGTGGACTGTACATACTGTGCTGTCTGGGGTGTGTGAACTGTACACACTGTGATGTTTGAAGAGTGTGGACTGTACACACTGTGGTGTTTGGGGATTGTGGACTGTACACACTGTGGTGTCCTGGGAGTGTGGACTGTACACACTGTGGTGTTTGGGGAGTGTGGACAGTATACACTGTGGTGTTTGGGGAGTGTGGACCGTACACACTGTGGTGTTTGGGGAGTGTGGACTGTACACACTGTGGTGTTTGGGGAGTGTGGACTATACAGACTGTGGTGTTTGGGGGCGTGTGGACTGAACACACTGTGGTGTTTGGGGAGTGTGGACTGTGGACACTGGTGTTTGGGGAGTGTGGACTGTAGACACTATGGTGTCTGGGGAGTGTGGACTGTAGACACTGTGGTGTCTGGGGTGTGTGAACTGTGGACTGTGGTGTCTGGGGTGTGTGGACTTTGGACACTGTGGTGTTTGGGGAGTGTGGACTATACAGACTGTGGTGTTTGGGGAGTGTGGACTGTACACACTGTGGCGTTTGGGGAGTGTGGACTGTACACACTGTGATGTTTGGGGAGTGTGGAGTGTACACACTGTGGTGTCTGGGGAGTGTGGACTGTACACACTGTGGTGTTTGGGGGAGTGTGGACTGTAGACACTGCGGTGTTTGGGGAGTGTGGACTGTACACACTGCGGTGTTTGGGGAGTGTGGACTGTACACACTCTGGTGTTTGGGGTGTCTTGACCGTGGACACTGTGGTGTTTGGGGAGTGTGGACTGTACACACTGTGCTCTCTGGGGTGTGTGGACTGTAAACACTGCGGTGTTCGGGGAGTGTGAACTGTAGACACTGTGGTGTTTGGGGAGTGTGGACTGTACACACTGTGGTGTTTGGGGAGTGTGGACTGTAGACACTGTGGTGTCTGGGGTGTGTGGACTGTGGACACTGTGGTGTCTTAGGAGTGTGGACTGTACACACTGTGCTGTTTGGGGAGTGTGGACTGTACACACTGTGATGTTTGGGGAGTGTGGACTGTACACACTGTGCTGTTTGGGGAGTGTGGACTGTACACACTGTGATGTTTGGGGAGTGTGGACTGTACACACTGTGGTGTTTGGGGAGTGTGGACTGTACACACTGTGGTGTTTGGGGAGTGTGGACTGTAGACACTGTGGTGTTTGGGGAGTGTGGACTATACACACTGTGGTGTCTGGGTAGTGTGGACTGTACACACTGTGATGTTTGGGGAGGGTGGACTGTACACACTGTGATGTTAGGGGAGTGTGGACTGTACACACTGTGGTGTCTGGGGAGTGGGGAGTGTGGACTGTAGACACTGTGATGTTTGGGGAGTGTGGACTGTACACACTGTGGTGTCTGGGTAGTGTGGACTGTACACACTATGATGTTTGGGGAGTGTGGACTGTACACACTGTGATGTTAGGGGAGTGTGGACTGTAGACACTGTGGTGTTTGGGGAGTGTGGACTGTACACACTGTGGTGTCTGGGGAGTGGGGAGTGTGGACTGTAGACACTGTGGTGTTTGGGGAGTGTGGACTGTACACACTGTGGTGTTTGGGGAGTGTGGACAGTACACACTGTGGTGTCTGGGGAGTGTGGACTGTACACACTGTGATGTTTGGGGAGTGTGGACTGTAAACACTGTGGTGTTTGGGGAGTGTGGAGTGTAAACACTGTGGTGTCCTGGGAGTGTGTACTGTACACACTGTCGTGTCCTGGGAGTATGGACTGTACAAACTGTGATGTCTGGGGAGTGTGGACTGTACACACTGTTGTGTTTGGGGAGTGTGGAGTGTAGACACTGTGGTGTCCTGGGAGTGTGGACTGTACACACTGTTGTGTTTGGGGAGTGTGGAGTGTAGACACTGTGGTGTCCTGGGAGTGTGGACTGTACACACTGTGGTGTTTGGACTGTGCACTCCGTATCTCTGAATGTGTGAATTCCATCTTTTCACAGAAACCCCCTGACTGCACTGCATTGCAGATGACATCACGCTGTAGGTCTGAAAGCCAAGTTTGATCAGTCAGAGTCTAGGAAGCAGAAGCAGATAAGGGCTCTGTTAGCATTGCATTGCGACGGCTGAACTTCCAAAGTACACGTGCTCTATCCGGTTGAGGTACAAGTGTGTGAAAAGTTCATCTTCTTGTTCACACGTAACCAATCGCCTTTTGTTGTCCAACCATGCAGACCCCATCACTAATCAAACTGAACAGTGCCATTATTTATTCCGTAGGGAAAGGAAATACGGCCTGACCAACTAGAATTTGCATACTGTCAGTGAAACACAGAAAATATGACAGCGTCCGGCCCAAAATCGCAAGAAACAACGGAGTTTTGGTCACAGTTCAGCACATCACAAAATCATGAAATCAGCCTGCACTTGCCACCGCCAGGGAAGGGCAGCCAATGTCACCTCAATCCCCCTCCCACACCAAGCACTGCCTCGTCAACCCCTTTCTCACTGGGCCGCGGGTGCAAAAGCCAAACTCTATCCCACTGTTATCAGGTTCTTCAACGAGTCTCTTGTACGATAATCTACCATGTGGTGGCCCTCGCGCCTCACTGTCTGACTGAAAAGCATTTTGTAACACTAACTCTCCATTCAGCTTCCAGTAATTGTTTTGCCTTGTTCAACCTCAATGTACTGACATGAAGAAATGACCTGGCTGGACTGCATACAAAACAAGCTCCATACATTTGTCCATAGTAAGCCTGTTACCAACGTGCCGGCTGTCTGGATCAACCACTACTCTGAGTGGGGAATTTTCACACGGCCTAAAATCTGCATGGCTCTTTAACTGTCCTTTTGGAGTATGCGTACTCTGAACACTTAGAAAGAAATCCGAAAAATCTCATACAGTTTTTTAATTCGAGGGTACAATGAAATATAGTACAACAAAGACATTTGTTTCACAAACTTAAGACCATAAGACACAGAAACAGAATTAGGCCATTTGGCCCATTGAGTCTGCTCCTTATGTCTGATCCTTCTTTGCCCTCCTCAGCCCCTCTCCCTGGCTTTCTCCCTGTAACCTTTGGTGATATGGCCAAACAATCTCTGTCTTAATTACACCCAATGACCTGGCGTCCACAGTTGCCTGTGGTAACAAATTCCACAAATTCACCACCCTCTGGCTGAAGAAATTTCTCCACATTTCTGTTTTAAATGGACACCCCTCTGTCCTGAGGCTGTGCCCTCCTCTTGTCCAAGACTCCCCCACCATGGGTAACATCTACTCTATCTAGGCCTTTCAACATTCGAAAAGTTTCAATCACATCCCGCTCATCCTTCTAAGTTCCAGTGAGTACAAGCCCAGACACATCAAATGTTCCTCATACGATAACCCTCCCATTCCCAGAATCATCCTTGTGAACCTCTTCTGAACCATCTCCAACGCCAGCACAACTTTTCTTAGATTTGGGATCCAAAACTGTTCACAATACTCAAAGTGAGGCCTCACCAGTGCCTCATAAAGCCCCAGCATCACATACCTGCTCTTGCATTCTAGACCTCTTGAAATGAATGCCAACATGGCATTTGCCTTCCTCACCACCGACTCAACCTGCAAGTTAACCTTTAGGGTGCTCTGCACAAGGACTCCCAAGTCCCTTCGCATCTCAGATTTTTGGATTTTCTCTTCGTTTAGAAATTAGACTGCAGATTTACTACTTCTACCAAAGTGCATGACCGTGCCTTTTCCAACATTGTATTTCATTTGCCACTTTCTTCCCCATTCTCCTAATCTGTCTGAGTCCTTCTGCATCCTACCTGTTCCTCAACACTACCTGTCCCACCAATCTTCGTATCATCTGCAAACTTGGCAACAAAGCCATCTAAATCATTGATATACAACATAGAAAGAAGCGGTGCAGACACCGACCCCTGAGGAACACTGGCAGCCAACCAGAAAATGTATGCAGCAAAATACAGGGAAATCCTGGAGGAATGCCTGATGCAGTCTGCAAGAGAACTACATCTTGGGAGATTTGTTTTCCAGCAAGACAATGGCCCCAAGCATAAAGCCAAAGCCACACTAGAATGGCTTAAAAACAACAAAGTTAATGTCCTGCAGTGGCCAAGTTAGAGTCCAGACCTCAATCCAATTGAGAATTTCTGGCTGGACTTGAAAAGGGCTGTTCACTCACGACCCCCATGCAATCTGACAGACGAAGGGGGGAAAATTGCTGTATCCAGATGTGCAAAGCGATAGAGACCTATCCACACAGACTCAAGGAGGTAATTGCTGCCAAAGGTGAATCTTCTCAATACTGGCTTGAAGGGGGTGAGTAATTATGCAATCAATTATTTTGTGTTTTATACTTAGATCACTTTGTCGGGATCTGTTTTCACTTTGGCACAGAAAAGTCTTTTCCTGTCGATCAGCGTAAAAAAAGCTGAATTAAATCCACTGTCATTCAATGTTGTAAAAGAATAAAACATGGAAACTTCCTGAGGGGTGGGGTGGAATACCGTTTATGGGCAATCCTATAAAACAAACTTTTTATAGGCCATCAAATTCCAATCCATGAATACCACCTCAAAACAGAGGAAGATGTAAAGGAAGTGTGTGTGCGCGTGTGCATGTGACTGGGAAAGAGAGTGTACGTGTGAGACAGAGAAACAGAGTGTGTGTGAGAGATTGAGAGTGAATGTGCGAGTGTGTGTGTATGTGAGAGAGTGAGTGTGCAACTGTGAGACAGTGAGAGTGAGTGTGCGAGTGTGTGTGTGAGAGATAGTGAGGTAGGTGCGTGTATGTGTATGTGTTGATATCTCACTATTTTCTTATTGCTTTATCTTTCCATGACCATGATTGTTCTTAGCAATTTTTTCTACAGAAGTGGTTTGCCATCGCCTTCTTCTGGGCAGTGTCTTTACAAGACGGGTGACCCCAACCATTATCAATACTCTTCAGAGATTCGTTCGTAAGGCCAGTGATGTTGTGGGGATGGAACTGGACTCTCTGACGGTGGTGTCTGAAAAGAGGATGCTGTCCAGGTTGCATGCCATCTTGGTCAATGTCTCCCATCCACTACATAATGTACGGGTGGGCACAGAAGTACATTCAGCCAGAGACTCATTCCACCGAGATGCAGCACAGAGCGTCATAGGAAGTGATTCCTGCCAGTGGCCATCAAACTTTACAACTCCTCCCTTGGAGGGTCAGACACCCTGAGCCAATAGGCTGGTCCTGGACTTATTTCATAATTTACTGGTATATTTTACATATTGCTATTTAACTATTTATGGTTCTATTACTACTTATTATTTATGGAGCAACTGTAACCCCGGGATTAATAAAGTATGACTATGACTGAGATTGTCTGCCTGGCATCAGTGGTCACATAACCAGGACTTGTGATCTACACCGGCTGTTCATACAACCCTGATCGGGGGTGGTGGGGGGGGGGGGGTAAGCAGGGAGACCTGCAGGGTAGTGAAGGGAAGGGAAAGAGCACCTTTAGTGGAGACCTAGCTCCACCCCACCACCCAACTGTATATTTCTTACTACAATTTATTACAACTAATATATTTTTTTGAATTACATATTACTGCCGTCACTAAACAACACATTTCTTGACATACTGTGTAAAAGTCTTAGGCGCCCTCAATTTTTATATGTTTTCAGACAGTATGGCCTCCACAGAGCCCAGATCTCAACATTATCGAGGCTGTCTGGGATTTCCTGGAGAGAGAGAAGCAAACGAGACAGCCAAAGAGGGGACGGGGAAGGGAGGGGTGTGAGAGGGTGTGAGAGAGGGGGTGTGAGGGGGTGTGAGGGGTTGTGGGAGGGGTTGTGGGAGAGGGGTGCGAGAGGGAGAGCGAGAGGGAGAGCGAGAGGGGGAGCGAGAAGGGGAGCGAGAAGGGGAGCGGGAGGGGGTGCAAGAGGGGGTGCGAGAGGGGAGTGAGGGGGGAGCGAGAGGGGAGCGAGAGGGGGAGCGAGAGGGGAATGAGAGGGGAGCGAGGGGGGTGCGAGAGGGGAGCGAGAGGGGGTGCGAGAGGGGAGCGAGAGGTGAACGAGAGGTGAACGAGAGGGGGTGTGAGAGGAGTGAGAGGGGAGCGAGAGGGGGTGTGAGAGGGGGAGCGAGAGGGGGAGCGAGAGGGGAATGAGAGGGGAATGAGAGGGGAGCGAGAGGGGAGCGAGAGGGGGTGCGAGAGGGGAGCGAGAGGTGAACGAGAGGGGGTGTGAGAGGAGTGAGAGGGGATTGAGAGGGGAGCGAGGGGGGTGTGAGAGGGGGTGTGAGAGGGGGAGCGAGAGGGGGTGCGAGAGGGGGTGCGAGAGGGGAGCGAGAGGGGGTGTGAGAGGAGCGAGAGGGGAGCGAGAGGGGGTGTGAGGGGGGAGCGAGAGGGGAGCGAGGGGGGTGCGAGAGGGGAGCGAGGGGGGTGTGAGAGGGTAGCGAGAGGGGGTGTGAGAGGAGCGAGAGGGGAGCGAGAGGGCAGCGAGAGGGGGTGTGAGGTGAGCGAGAGGGGAGCGATAGGGGGTGTGAGAGGTGAGCGAGAGGTGAGCGAGAGGGGGTGTGAGAGGAGCAAGAGGGGAGCGAGAGGGGGTGTGAGAGGGCAGCGAGAGGGAGTGGGAGAAGGGGTGTGAGAGGAGTGAGAGGGGTGTGAGGAGGGGTGTGTGAGAGGGGGTGTGAGAGGGGGTGTGAGAGGAGCGAGAGGGGAGTGAGAGGAGCAAGAAGGGAGCAAGAGGGGTGCGAGAGGGGGTGCGAGAGGGCAGTGAGAGGGGGTGTGAGAGGAGTGAGAAGGGAGCGAGAGGTGAGCGAGAGGGGGTGTGAGGGGAGCGAGAGGGGATGTGAGAGGGCAGCGAGAGAGGGTGTGAGAGGGCAGCGAGAGAGGGTGTGAGAGGGCAGCGAGAGGGAGTGGGAGAAGGGGTGCGAGAGGGCAGCGAGAGGGGGTGTGAGAGGGGGTGTGAGGAGGGGTGTGTGAGAGGGGGTGTGAGAGGAGCGAGAGGGGAGCGAGAGGGGGTGTGAGAGGGGAGTGAGAGGGGGTGCGAGAGGGCAGCGAGAGGGGGTGTGAGAGGGGAGTGAGAGGGGGTGCGAGAGGGGAACGAGAGGTGAACGAGAGGGGGTGTGAGAGGAGTGAGAGGGGAGCGAGAGGGGGTGCGAGAGGGGGTGCGAGAGGGGGTGTGAGAGGGGAGTGAGAGGGGAGTGAGAGGGGGTGCGAGAGGGGAACGAGAGGTGAACGAGAGGGGGTGTGAGAGGAGTGAGAGGGGAGCGAGAGGGGGTGCGAGAGGGGGAGCGAGAGGGGGTGCGAGAGGGGGTGCGAGAGGGGGTGCGAGAGGGGGTGCGAGAGGGGGTGCGAGAGGGGAGCGAGAGGGGGTGCGAGAGGGGAGCGAGAGGGGAGCGAGAGGTGAACGAGAGGGGGTGTGAGAGGAGCGAGAGGGGAGCGAGAGGGGGTGTGAGAGGGGGTGTGGGGGGGAGCGAGAGGGGAGCGAGGGGGGTGCGAGAGGGGAGCGAGGGGGGTGTGAGAGGGTAGCGAGAGGGGGTGTGAGAGGAGCGAGAGGGGAGCGAGAGGGCAGCGAGAGGGGGTGTGAGGTGAGCGAGAGGGGAGCGATAGGGGGTGTGAGAGGTGAGCGAGAGGGGGTGTGAGAGGAGCAAGAGGGGAGCGAGAGGGGGTGTGAGAGGGCAGCGAGAGGGAGTGGGAGAAGGGGTGTGAGAGGAGTGAGAGGGGGTGTGAGGAGGGGTGTGTGAGAGGGGGTGTGAGAGGGGGTGTGAGAGGAGCGAGAGGGGAGTGAGAGGAGCGAGAAGGGAGCGAGAGGTGAGCGAGAGGGGGTGTGAGGGGAGCGAGAGGGGATGTGAGAGGGTGTGAGAGGGCAGCGAGAGGGAGTGGGAGAAGGGGTGCGAGAGGGCAGCGAGAGGGGGTGTGAGAGGGGGTGTGAGGAGGGGTGTGTGAGAGGGGGTGTGAGAGGAGCGAGAGGGGAGCGAGAGGGGGTGTGAGAGGGCAGCGAGAGGGGGTGTGAGAGGGCAGCGAGAGGGGGTGTGAGAGGGGAGTGAGAATGCATGGGAGTAGATAACAGGGGGATAGGGTTATCTGAAGTTGGAGAATGCAGTGTTCATACTGTTGGGTTGTAAGCTAATCAGGCACAATATGATATGTGGTTCTTCTCATTTACTGTACGTTTAGCATTTCCTTAGCAATGGAGAAGACCAGGGACAGACGGTCAGGGTGTGAGTGTGAAGGAGACCTAAAATAACAAACAATCAGAAGTTGGAGATGGCCGACAGGCAGACGTTATGATTAGCGTTCCAGAAGAAATTGCTAGGTTAGTTCGAAACTATTGCTTCTGAAAGGTTTGCTCCAGAATGAGGGAAAACGGATGTCTTGAATATTCCAGGAAAATGGTGAGGGAACCTGATGATGGGTCAAGCAAACAGGAAGAGCCTAGGAGCCGGGCTGAAGGGAGTTTGGACTGGAACTAGGGACAGTTGGGTCTAGTTAATGATCCAAAGTTCCCAGTAACAACCATGACTCAGCAGGACGAAATGAAATGGAAACAAGGCATCACACACAAAATGCTGGAGGTACTCAGGTGGTTCCTAAGGCTGTCATAGCGAGGGGTGGAGGGGTGGTAGTGGGGATAAGCTCCCTCTACCTATAAGGTGCTCCAAATGGCGTGCGTCACCAACAGCCTCCGACAACCAAGTCCAACTCTTGGCCTTCACACTTGGCTTAGCTACTAGGCCCAGCAGAACTGTTTCCACGGACAAGAGATGGGCTGATGTGGATCACTGGTACCTCGAAACCAGTTGCTTGCCAGCCTTGGACGGCAGCCCATCTAGGAGAAGGAAACCTCTGCTGCTTTGTGGTCATACCCACCCACCGGAAAGGCTTCAGGAGTAAACCACGAGGAAGAAATCCGGGGTCCCGAAGGCAGTTTGATGTTGTTTACAACTTCATTCTGGTAACCTCTGCGACGACACTGGTGCCAAGCTGTTATTGGTGCTTGCCCTTCCCTTGGACTACATCAGTGACATGAAGAGGGGGAACCTGCTGCATGGGCAACAGCCAGTTCTTCAAATCTTCCCACCCTGGAGAGGACACAGTCCACCAGAGGCGCAAACCCATGATCCCCCGGGATCGACGGCTGCCTACTAGACTCTGTAGGTCAGGCAGCATCCATGGACGGGAGTAAAGGGCTAGCGTTTTCGTCCAAGACCCTTCATCAGGAATGGAAAGGAAGGGGACAGAAGCCAGAATAAGTAGTTGGGGCGAGGGGAAGGAGTGCAAGCTGGAAGGTGATAGGTGAGATCAGGTGAAGGGGAAGGTAGGTAGGTGGGGGCCTGCCAACTTGCACTTCTCTCCCTGTCCCCCACCTTTTTACTCTGGCCTCTTCTTTCCAGTCCAGTTGAAGAGTCTTAGCCTGAAATGTTGACTCTTTTTCCCTCTTCACGGATGCTGCCTGACCTGCTAAGGTTCTCTAGCATTTTTGAGTCATAGAAAAGTACAGCACAGAAACTGTCCCATCTAGTATGTGCCAAACCATCTGTGTGTGTTGCTCTGGATTTCCAGCATCTGCAAAATCTCGTGTTTTCTGCAAGCCTGAAGAGGCAGGCGGATCGCCCTCCTTCAGAAACCCAAAAAAGAAAATGACTAATACACGTACAGTCACACAACGGTGCAGAAAGAGCAAATTTCATGTCAAAGACAGCGATAATAAACCTGATTCTGATTGTGACTACCTTTAAACACTTCTATCTGAACCGGGTAACTGTCATCCCTGACAAATTCCTCTACCAAAACCTTTACTAAGGCACAGTCCTCTAATACTCTCACAATTCCAGTCAAGGGCCGACCATTTCAGTTAAATGTACCCATTTCCTGCATCACAAGTCAGCTTTAATGCACAATTTTTCCACAATCCAGTCCAACAGGTTCAAACCTTCCACTTCTACAACCTTTAGATCGTGGCAGCAGAAGATAAGTCTTACTTACTGTGAACTTTGAAGGTCCCAGCCAGCAGCCGAGAGTGAAACACTGGACAGTGATATAGAACCTGGCTCAGCCACACGTGAACTCTGAACACTGCTCCCACGTTCCACTGTGGGCACAGTACACGTGTCTGTTGTCAACTAACCAAACAGACCTCAGCTTTACCTGCAGCAAATAATGAGTCAGCCTGGTATCTGGACCAGGGATTGTTTTTTTCTCTTCTGCCCATTCCCTCCTGCTACCCTACGACGCAGACAGGCAGTTGTTCGGGCAAGTGAATCTGCCAGCCTCTCAGATTCCCCACCACCTGTTCTCTCACACGTGCCTGTCTTCACGGATTCCCCTGTCACTCACCATCATTAGGAGTGATTTATGAAAGCCAATTATCCAGTCACCATACCTTCAGGGTGTGGGAGCAAGATGCTGACCTCTGGCCCAGTTTGTGTGTTTGGAGGATGCACATTTTCCCTGTGACCCCAAAGGGTTTCCTGGGGGGTGAAACTCATGGGATCGCAGGGAAAACGTGCACCCCCCTCTCCCCCCCCCCACACACACAAACAGGGCCAGAGGTCAGGAGGGAATCCAGATCGAAATGTGGTGGCTGTCCATCGTGTCCGACAATGACAGGGAACCTGTGTGGGAGGGTTATTAAAGTGGAATACCCATTGCACCTGGACAGTTCTACTCTCTCGGTCTCAGAATTCACCAGTGACCAACACGACAAGTGGCTATGTCCTGTGGACAGTTCACAAAACTACTACTTCATCTCCTCCTTCTTCCAAGTCTACTTCTACTACTGATCCATGTTCAATGGGAGCCCATAACTTACACCATGATAATGTGATTTTGGGCTAACTGAGCAATCTGGCAATTTTGCTGACTCCAAGGGAATTCAGCGCGGTTGAGAACAGAGTGTGTGGCCTAATAAGAGAAAGGAGTATAATCAGGCCATTCATTCCATCATGGCTGATCCCAGATCCCACTCAACCCCATACACCTGCCTTCTCGCCAAATCCTTTGACACTCTGACCGATCAGGAAACTATCAACTTCCGCCTTAAATATTCGCATGGACTCGGCCTCCACCACAGTTGGTAGCAGAGCATTCCACGACTCACTATGCTCTGGTTAAATAAAATTCCTCCTTATCTCTGTTCTAAAAGGTCGCCCCTCAGTTTTGAGGCTGTGCCCTCTAGTTCTGGAGACTCGCACCATAGGAAACACCCTCTCCACATCCACCTTATCTACACCTTTCAACATTTGGTAAGTTTCAATGAGATCCCCCCCTCCCACCCTCCGCTTCTTCTAAATTCCAGTGAGTACAGGCCCAAAGCCGCTGAACACTTCTCATATGTTAACCCCTTCATTCCCGGAATCAACCTCATGAACCACCTCTGGACCCTCTCCAATGACAACACATCCTTTCTGAGATATGGGGCCATGATCAGAGATTATGTGGTGTGCGAACCCACGGTCGGCTCCAATTCTCGACCCTCTCACTGATTCAAGCGTTGAACAAGATTGAAATCAATGACAACGAGAATGGAAGTTGAGCAGGTGTTCAGCTCCGTTTGGCTGATCTCCCTCTCTCCCTCGTACACTACTGCCATAGGAATGTGCCATGTTGTACGGCATACAATGACCGTGATAGCAAATTTTTCCATAGAACTGCTTTGCCACTGGCTTCTTCTGGGCCGTGTCTTTACAAGACGGGTGACCCCAGTCATTATCAGTACTCTTCAGAGATTGTCTGCCTGGACATAACCAGAACTTGTGATCTGCACCAGCTGCTCATACGACCATCCACCACCTGATCCCACGGCTTCATGTCACTCTGATTGGGAGCTAAGCAGGTGCTACATCTTGCCCAAGGGTGACCTGCAGGCTAGTGGAGGGGAGGAGCACCTCACACCTCCTTTGGTAGAGACGTTATCTCCACCCCGCCAACCCATGAACATTACCTCAAAAAGAGAAAGATATATTGAGGTAGTATACATATCTATCTGCAATTTTTACACCATTTCTAAATATACCCAAGTCATTAGTTATACTTCAAGTGGAGGCTGATAGTTTCTTTATAGGCAAGGGCATCAAAGGTTACAGGGAAAAGGCAGGAGAATGGGGTTGAGAGGGATAATAATCAGCCACGATGGAATGGTGAAAGCACTTGACAGAGTGGACGTGGAGAGGATGTTTCCTATAGTGGGGGAGTCTAGGACCAGAGGACACAGATAGAGTGGATGTGGAGAGGATGTTTCCTATAGTGGGGGAGTCTAGGACCAGAGGACACAGATAGAGTGGATGTGGAGAGGATGCTGCCTATAGTGGGGGAGTGTGGAACCAGAGAGCACTGCCTCAGAACAGAGGGTCGTCCTTTTAGTACGGAAAAGAGGAGGAATTTCTTGAGCCAGAGAATGGTGAATCTGTGGAATTCGTTGCCACAGGCAGCTGAGGAGGCCAAATCATTATATATAGATTCTTGATTGGTCAGGGCATGAAGGGATATGGAGAGAAGGCAGGAGATTGGGACTGAGAGGAAAAATGGATCAGCCATCAGATAGAAGGTACAGGAGTCTCAGGACTCACATCACCGGGTTCAAGAACAGTTTTTACCCTTCAACCATCAGGTTCTTGAACTTACACTCATTTAAGGACTCATTGTCTTGTTATTTCATGCTCACTATTTATTGCTATCTACTTGTGTCTGTATTTGCACAGACTGTTGTCCATTGATCCTGTTTACAGTTACTGTTCTATAGATTCGCTGAGTATGCCTGCAGGAAAAGAATCTCAGGGTTGTATGTGGAGACACGTACGTACGCTGATAATAAATTTTACTTTGACTTAAAAATGGAGGAGCAGACTTGATGGGCCAAATGGCCTAATTCTGCTCCAAAACCTGACAGCCTTCTGGCCAATTTCTGCTCCGATGAGAAGGGGAAGGGAGCAAGGTGGTTTTGCAGAATCAGCAAGGCTGCTACACCGATCAATTCTAGCAATAATTGCAGGTCGGCAGAACCTGTCTGTACATCCAGCACAAACACAGGGTCACATTTCATTTTTTTCGTTTGAACATTATTCAGTATTTCTTCGTGTAAGCGTGATCAGACTAGACACGAAGCATGTCCTCACCCTGAACTGAAGGAAGCATCAGCGTGCTGTAGTGCCTCACGGCTCAGGAATGCTGACGCCACCGCCTCCCCTACCCTGTCACGGATTGTAATTTTAAAAATATTTACGAGGAAAAAGTATGCAATGCCCTCCCTTCCACATTGGCTGACGAGCTCAACACACCCACCAATAAGTAACCAATAAGGGTCAACACTCAGGGGCACTGGCAAATAATGAGTGATATCATTTTGACTCATTATGGGAACCTCCACAAAACATTTACAGACCACGTTTGTCTCCAGCAGTAATGGCATGGCAAGGCCACTCCTGCTCCACTTCACAGTTCACAGTAAATGTATTATCAAAGAATATATATGTCACTGTATACAACCCTGAGATTCATTTTCTTGCAATAAATGCCTGCAATAATAAGCACTGCAGAATCCATGGAAGACCGCACCAAATTGGGTGTTCAACCAGTAAACTAAAGACAACAAAATGTACAAATACAAAATGAAAGAAATAATAATAATAAATAAATAAGCATTAAATATCGAGAACATGAGATGAAGATTCCTTGAAAGTGAGTCCATAGGTTGTGGGAACAGTTCAGAGATGGGGAAAATGAAGTTGAGTGAAGTTATCCCCTCTGGTTCAGGAGCCAGATGGTTGAGGGGTAATAACTGTTCCTGAACCTGGTGGTGTGGGACCTGAGGCTCCTGTACCTCCTTCCCGATGGAAGCAGTGAGAAGAGAGCATGTCTTGTGTGGTTGGGGGTCCCTGATGATGGATGCTGCTTTCCTGTGACAACGCTCCGTGCAGATGCGCTCAATGGTGGGGAGGGCTTTACCCGTGGTGGACTAGGCTGTATCCACTACTTTTTGTAGAATTTTCCATTCAAGGACATTGGTGTTTCCACACCAAGCTGTGATGCAGCCAGTCGATATACTCTCCACCACACACCAATAGAAGTTTGCAAAAGGGGTGTGATGTTGAGGCTCTATAAGGCACTCGTGAGACCACGCTTGAAGTATTGTGTGCAGTTTTGGGCTCCTTATTTTAGAAAGGATATACTGACAATGGAGAGGGTTCAGAGAAGATTCACAAGAATGATTCCAGAAATGAAAGGGTTACCGTATGAGGAATGTCTGGCAGCCCTTCGGCTGTATTCCTTGGCAGTTCAGGAGGATGAGGGGGGATTTCATAGAAACATTCCGAATGTTAAAAGGACTGAACAGATTAGATATGGCAAAGTTATTTCCCATGGCAGGGGATTCTAGGACAAGAGGGCACGACTTCAGGATTGAAGGACGTCCTTTTAGAACTGAGATGCGGAGAAATTATTTTAGTCAGAGGGTGGCAAATCTGTGGAATTTGTAGCTGTGGAGGCCAGGTCATTGGGTATATTTAAGACAGAGATAGATAGGCTCTTGATTAGCCAGGGGTGAAAGCAGGGGAGTGGGGATGACTGGAAGAATTGAATCAGCCCATGATTGAATGGCCGAGCAGACTCGATGGGCTGAACGGCCTACTACTGCTCCTATATCTTATGGTCTTATGGTCTAAAATCCTCAGTGTGTGTGTGTGTGTGTGTGTGTGTGTGTACATATATAGTGCCTAAGATGTTTGCACAGTACGGTAGTAATATTATGCATTGCACTGTAGGGCTGTCACAAAAAAAACAAATTTCATGACATGTGAGTGATGATAAACCTGATTCTGATCTGGGTCTCTATTGTGGACTGACAGTGGGAAGGGGGCAGGGAGAGGGGAATCATGGTTGGGAAAAGGGGAAGGGAGAGGGCAGGGTGCGGGAAGCATCAGAGAGACATTCTGTAATGATCAATAAACCAATTGTTTGGAATCAAGTGACCTTGCCTGGTATGTTAGGGCTGGGTGTGTCTGCATCTGCCCCAACCCCTGCTGCTGGCATTCCTTTTCTGCCACCTGTCTCACACCCCTCCCGCGGTGAAACGCAGTTGGGGCGGCCCAGCTGAATACAGTAATCCCACCTCCTCTCCATCTGACGTGAATCAGAGTCAGGTTTAATATACCCATAACATGAAATCTGTTGTTCTGCGGCAGCTGTATAATGCAAGACAGAATTATTGAAAAAGACGCAAAATTACAATAAGAATAGATGTTGATTGGTTGTTTGGCATCGAAGGTTGGTTGTTTGATCATCATCACAAGCCTGGGCAGAAGGTACGGAGATCCCGAGATGCCCAGTTGCAAAGATCCCCCTCTCGGCCTCACCAAGTAGTCCAAAGGAAACCGTATGAAGCAACACGTCTGGCACCAGCTCGGCTGCAGGAGCTGCCGGAAGGATGTTCAATGTCAGCCAGCCGCCTGAGGGGCTCCACTCCGGATTTGCTGTCTGGGTTCACTCCCGTGGCCTTCGTCTCTCCTGAGGCTGCCCACAAGGCAGTGGGGCTATTTACCCGTAGCTGGGGATCTGGTTCACCAGGGTGTGTCCACACGCCGGTGGGCCTGCGTGAACGTGTGTGCGCAGGGGACAGACCTCCTCCCTGTCCTCTGTAGGTCAGCCTGAGTCCGAGAGGAGATCAATTTCCCCGTGTCGCCAGCGAGGAGGCACTACATAAAGCTTGCTGTCAGAGAGGCTGTGTACTGGCAGGGAGAGACTCACACATTCAGCTCTCCTTTTCGCAAGACTGCTAGCCAGCGGTGGAAACTGAAAGTGAGAGCGACAAGCGTTACCCACTACACTACCACCCTAGACTCGTCACAACATTCACAGTACTATGCTACACTCTGCCAGTACAAAGGCAGGTGGCAATGTCTCTCCTCAGAATAGTGGCCTGGCTGTGATTTTGCGTCCTCGTGACATGCCAACTCACTACACCACCATGCCATGTGGTGAACAAAGTTATCTGCTGACGGGTGAGCCTTTATCTGGGCGACTCCAATACTCTAACCCACACACAGGAGGGAGACTGAAAATCTAGTTGGTACCATGACAACAACCTCTCATTCAACATCAGCAAAACCAAAGAGCTGCATCCCAGAGTCCTGAGAGAGGCTGCCCAAGAGATAATGGATGCATTGGTCATGATCTTCCAAGAATCACTTGATTCTGTCATGGTCCGAGGACTAGAAAATTGAAAATGTCACTCCACTCTTTAAGAGGGAGGGAGGCAAAATCAAGGAAATTATAGGCCAGTCAGCCTAACTGCAGTGTTTGGGAAAGTGTTGGAATCTATTATTAAGGATGAGGTTTCGGGGTACTTGGAGACTAATGATAAAATAAGTCAGCATGGTTTCTGTCAAGGGATCTCTTGCCTGACAAATCTAATAGAGTTCTTTGAGAAAGTAACAAGCAGGGTGGACAAACGAGAGGCAGAAGATGTCATTTAATTGGATTTTCAGAAGGCATTTGATAAGTTGCCACACATGGGGCTGCTTAACAAGATGAAATCCCATGGCGTTAAGGGAAAGGTACTGGCGTGGATAGAAGAATGGCTGACAGGCAGGAAGGAAGCAGCAAGTGGGAATAAAAGAGGTCTTTTCTGGTTGGCTGTGCTGCCAGTGACTAGTGGTGTTCCTCAGGGCTTAGTATTGGGACCGCTACTTTTAACATTGTTTGTCAATGATCTGGATAATCGAACTGATGGCTTTGTGACGAAGTTTGTGGATGATATAGAGATAGGTGGAGGGGTAGGTAGTGCTAAGGAAGCAATGCGATTACAGCAAGACTTAACCTAATCTAATCTAAAGACTTGGGCAAAACAGTTGCAAATGGATTGCAGTGTTGGGAAATGTATGATAGTGTATTAGGCAAAAGGAGCAATAGTGTGGCCTATCATCTAAATGGGGAGAAAGTTCAAACATAGAAACATAGAAAACGTACAGCACAATACAGGCCCTTCGGCCCAGAGTTGTGCCAAACATGTCCCTACCTTGGAAATTACTAGGCTTACCTATAGCCCTCTATTTTACTAAGCTCCACGTACCTATCTAAAAGTCTCTTAAAAGACCCTATCATATCCGCCTCCACCATCGTTGCCGGCAGTCCATTCCACGCACTCACCACTCTCTGAGTGAAAAACTTACCCCTGACATCTCCTCTGTACTGCAGAAGTGTAGAGGGACTTAGGAGTCCTCGTGCAAGGTTAATTTACAGGTTGAGTCTGTGGTAAAGAAGGAAAAATGCAATGTTGGCATTCATTTCAAGGGGGAACAGAGTATAAAAGCAAGGAGATAATGCTGAGCTTTTATAAGACACTAGTCAGGCCGCACTTGGAATATTGTCAACAGTTTTGGGCCCCATATCTAGCCAGAGAGTAGTGGAATGTTCTGCCAGACTGTGGTGGAGGCCAAGTCCATGGGTATATTTAAAGGGAGAATTGATGGTTTCCTGGGTGGAGAGCCTCACTTGCCAAAATTTCCTCAGGCAGTGGAGGCACTACTGTGCCTCCTTGTTCAGGGAGGTGATATTGAGGGACCAGGTAAGGTCATCCGTGATGGGAATTCCCAGAACTGGGAGCACTTCAGTAACTCTCTCCGCAGAGCAACGATCAGTTGTGAACGATTAAGTGTTCATGGCTGATAACCCTGTCCCGAGAGGAATCAGAATCAGGTCTAATATCGCTGGCATACATTATGGAATGTGTTGTTTTGTGGCAATAGTACAATGCAATATCTAATAAAAACTGCAGATTACAGTCAGAAGTACATTACATACAGTGCTGTGCAAAAGTCTGAAGCACCCTCGCTATATACGTGTGCCTCAGACTTTTGCACAGCACTGTAGATAATAACATAGTTAAATTAAATAAATAATGCAAAAATAGAAAAAAAAGTAGTGAGGTGGTGTTCATGGGTTCAATGTCCATTCGGAAATCGGATGGCAGAGGGGAAGAAGCTGTTCCTGAATCGTTGAGTGTGTGTCTTCAGGCTCCTGTACCTCCTCCCTGATGGTAGCAATGAGAAGAGGGCATGTCCTGGGTAATGGGGAATGCAACAAACCCAAAATGAATTTGGTGGTGTTCAGTGTCAGCCCTCAATTCTTCTTCATTACCAGTTTTCGAGTGGTCCCTGATGGAATTTCCAGACCCAAATCATGTTATTTTCATCTGAGGACCAGGACTTGGAATTCCTCACCATCTCTGACGAGCAGGATCCCACTTGGCCCATGATCACTGTTTGTTCCTTTGATTTCACTTTGCTGCAACTTCGAGTGTTTGCATGCTCCAGCTAAACTGGTCTCCACTGTGGAAGTCATGGCATCTTCCATAATATCCAGGCGAGGATATTGCAGTGCAGACAATCCAGGCAAGAAAAGTCTTTGAAGAGCATGGCTTTCCCTTTGTATACCTCAGGGAACCACAGCTATTTTGGCTTACAGAGATGAGATGCTGAGGGACAATTTTTACAAACTTCAAAGTTTCATGAGTTGTTAGCTTGTTGTCTCTGTTGATTTCCAACATCTGCAGCGTGAATGGCGATTGATCTTGCAAGTAAGGAAATTGAACCTACACAGTTCACCAGTTGGTCAATATCCATAACTGCTGATCAATTCTGTATAAAAATGGGGTTTCTCTGTCCAGAATTCAGAACAGTGTGGTGACAATGGGGGCTGTTCTCCTTGTGCACAAAGAAATACCATGTGAGTTTGAGAAACAACAATGAGTTTTCAGAGTCCAGTTAATCGTCGACGACACCATCTCTGTTTTAGGTAACAGAGTCCTAACTACAACAGCTCAGCTCACGCCCATGAAATAATTCTCAATGTCAGGCTAGGCTTCCCATCATCAGGCTAGGATTCCCATTACCTCGAAATCCAACCCACATTGACAAAGACAAGAGGCCAATACACAGTACATTCCCCAGGGATTCTAGGAAATCATCAAATGCCCAATTGCAACATACACAAAAGAGATTCTGCAGATGCTGGAAATCCGGAGCAACACACAGAAAATGCTGGAGGAACTCAGCAGGCCAGGCAACATCTACAGAGATTAATAAACAGTCAAGGTTTTGGGCCGAGACCTTCATCGCGACTGTTTATTCAGGATGCTGAGTTCCTCCAGCGTTCCATGTGTGTGTTCAAAATGAAACAGATGTGATGAAAATCCGTCATCTAATTTTCACAAAGAGTACAGTCGACATTTCAGGCTGAGACCCTTCGGCAGGAGTTTTACGGTCTCATCTTGAAACGTCGACTGTACTCTTTTCCATAGATGCTGTCTGGCCTGCTGAGTTACTCCAGCATTTTGTGTGTGTGGCTCAGATTTCCAGCATCTGCAGATTTTCTCTTGTTTGGCATCTAATTTTCAACTAATTTCAAGGACTCTTCATCTCATGTTCTCGATATTTATTTATACATTATTATTTCTTTCTGTTTGTATTTGCACAGTTTGTTGTCTTTAGTATACTGGTAGAACACCCAAGTTGGCGTGGTCTTTCATTGATTCTGTTATGGTTGCTATTCTATTATAGATTTATTGAGTATGCCTGCAAGAAAATGAATCTTGGGGTTTTATATGTTGACACATACGTACTTCGATAATGAACTTACCCTGAAATAGCCTGTGGTCTTGGTAGCGAAGCCACTGACTTAGATTATTATCCAACAGGCCTGTACAACAGGCGGAGGATTCTCATCCCACCACAGCGACTGAGGAATTTAAACTCAAGTCACGAAGTGAATGACAATTGATAAAAAGGTGTACAAGATAGAGAGGACAGCCTGCAGCTTTTCCGCAGGGCAGCAATGGTTAAAACCAGAGGACACCTTTTTAAAGTGATGGGGGGAAATTTTAGAGGAGGGATGTCACAGGTAGATTTCGAACCACAAAGAGTAGTGGGCATCTAGAATTCACTGCTCGATGCAGACACAGATGCTGATGCATTCATCATCATCGTTATGTTCTGTGTTGTATGATATCATCATGTGCCGTGTCGTTTGACATCACCATTGTGTGCCGTGTCATATGATGTGGGTGATCATGATTGTTCCTGGCAACTTTTTCTACACAAGTGGTTTACCATTGCCTTCTGGGCAGTGTCCTTACAAGACGGGTGACCCCAGCCATTATCAATACTCGTCAGAGATTGTCTGCCTGGCGCCAGTGGTCACATCACCAGGACTCGTGATCTGTACCAGCTGCTCATATGACCATCCACCACCTGCTCCCACGGTTTCACATGACCCTGATTGGTGGGGGGGAGTGCAGGTGCTACAACTTGCCCCAGGGTGACCTGCAGGCTAGTGGAGGGAAGGAGCACCTTACACCTCCTTTGGTAGAGACGTATCTCCACCCTGCCACATTTAAGAGACAGATAGGCATATGGATGACAGAAAAATGGAGGGTCATGGCTGTGCAGAAAAGTAGGGTTAGACTGATTGTGGAGTAGGTTACACGATCCACACAGCACGGTGGGCCTTAGGGCACGCTCTGTGTTGTACTGTCTGTATAATTGTGCAGCATCTGGTTGGTTCAGATGGCTCCTGCACAAACTCGGAGCGTGGTACATGGACCTGAGAAAGATAAAGGGCTATGCGGTAGGGAAATTCTAGGCAGCTTCTAGAGCAGGTTACATGGTCAGCACAACATTGTGGGCCAAAGGGCCTGAAATGTGCTGTAAATTTCTATGTTCTATATCTTCGCAGGGCACAGCTCCTAATACAGGGGTCTAACAACATGCAGACAATCCCTACATGTTCGCCCTCACCCCCCAGCCAGAGGTGGCTCAGATGGTCGGGACATATCAGGCAACTGGGCCCTGGTCAAATCCCAGAAAACCTGCTTTATAGGCAGTTGGCAGAGGGTGCACGCCCAGCTGGTCGCCCACAGGTCCGCTTCAAGGACGTCTGAGGCTGGGCATCGTCGATGCGAACTACTGGGAAAACATAGCAGACGACCGGGCTGCCGGGAGTCTGGCAGTTCAGAAAGGCGTGCGAAGAGCAGAAAGTACCCACATCAACGAGATGGCTGCCAAGAGAGCTCGACGGAAGGAGAGGGGCCGCTCCAACCAGATGTCTGTCTTCTTTCACCTGCAGTCAGTGTGGAAGAGATTGTCAGTCCAGAGTGTGATTCCTCAGCCATTCTAGGAAGTGAGCTGACTTGTGTGTGCTATCCACCACCTTTCGAGACAGAAGGATGCCAGCAACAATAACAGGGCAGTAAAAGCTGGTACTGCAGATGGCAACCATGAAGTCATCCATAAAACCAGCAGGGATCTCCTTTTGAGAAGAAAATCTTTCCTCCTTTCCTGGTCTTGGCTCCATGGCTGCTGACTTACCGACCAGCACCATACAGGGACAGACACAGGGAAAGACAGCACTGGCAGCATCATCCGCAATCCATCAAAGAGCTGTGTATGGCGGCTCAGCATTGACAAGTGTGCTTGGACATGTGGTGTACAGATGCATGGTGGGCAGAGGACATGCTTCAAAGATAACATCAAAATTAGCCTGAAGGAATTCAGCACAACATCTAAAATCTGGGAATAGATACTTACTTACTGCCCATTACCCCGCTGGCGTTCAGGGCAGCAATGACGGTCCTCCATCTCTGGCGGTGTTCATGGCTTCCTTCATCGTGTCAGTCGCTTCCTCTCAGTTTTCATGACTGTTGGTCACACAAGTCCCGGGTGGACACTCAGGAATACCGTCACACTCAGATGTAGAAGGATTCGTCATTGCTGTTTCTGTAACAATCTGTTTGACCAGTCAGGGTTGTTAGCCCTGAGCTGGAGCAGCAGTGGACCACTCTTAGTCTGCCCTCTACCCTTTGACCTGTTTGGCAAGGGTGACCCTGCCAAGAACCAACGCACAAGGCCCTGACTCCAGCCAATGTAGCTCTCCGGGTCACTGAGGCAGGCGAGCCTCCAAGCCACAACAAGACCGTGTTCCTCCTGCAGCACTCAGTACATGCACCCAAGGAAATCTGTTCAAGAGGGAGCTGCACTCCTGCTGAACGGCCACCACTCTGCCGCAGAGAACAAGCGGCAGCTGTGACAGGTGAGACGGAACAACCAAAAGACCCACAGCTCCCACTCGCTCATGCCCACACTCCACCAGAATGTGTGGATCCTGAATCGGTCTCCAGAGACACCTGGGCAGCCACCAACAGACAACCCACACTCAACTCCAGTAATCACGCTCGTGCCCATGCACTGTGAGAACATGTGCAAGGAGTCATGATGGTATCCATTTGCAGGTCACAGACTGAGAGTCACACAGTGCAGAAAAAGGCCCTTCGTGTCCATACAGATCACCAAGAACCTCACTTTCTCACATTCGGTCTTCCACACCTCAGCAATTCGACGTTCGCCCAAATATCAACCAGTCAGTGTATTTCAGATTGCAACCAGCCTCTGGGTGAAAGGAGGTCTTCCTCCAATCCCCTCAAACCCCTTTCTCCTGCACTCTATGTTTTTCTGTTCTCTCTGATATAGGTTTCTGTGTTCTCTGCCTATAATTTTCCGTGCCTTTTTTCAGGTCCAAGTTCAAGTTTAAATTAAGTTTCATTCTCCAGTGCCTGTCAAACTTTTATTAACTTCTCTGCTCATTACATCTGTGAGGTCGCTTCTCAGAACTGACTGTGAGGCATGGAGACCTGCACCTCGCCTGGGAAAACTTCCCAGTGCTTGTGGAATTTTCTATCTGTGATGCCAATGTCAGCACTCAATGAAAATTTTAGATCTCGGAGGTATTTGGATTTTGGAATTTCGGGTAGGAGTACTCAGTTGGGATAATGGGAGAAAGCACAGCCCTCTGAGTTTGCAATAAACTGCTAACTCTTCATCTGGACTTCAGCACAAACTTACCCTCTGTTACTCAGCTGTTGACTGGCAATCAGCCCAAAGAGAGGTCAGAGGTTTTCAGAAACCTGGCACACCAAGTACTCCAAATCGCTTTCACTGAATCCAAAACATCCACCCTTCCAGACTGAACCCTTTAGAATGTGGTTTTGCTCCAGGGCTGCAGGCTGAAACATGCAGAATATATAGACAACCACTAGATCATAGAACATTATCACACAGTACAGGCCCTTTGACCCACGATGTTATGCCGACGTACAGCCTACTCCAAGATCTAAGATCAATCTAACCCTTCCCATCTACATAGCAATCCACTGTCATTCTTATTAACTGATTGATTGATTGATATACAGTGTGGTTGGTGAGGTGGAGACACACCTCCACCAAAGGAGGTGTGAGGTGCTCCTTCCCTCCACTAGCCTGCAGGTCACCCTTGAGCAAGGTGTAGCACCTGCTTAGCCCCCTCCCCCCACACCCCGCCGATCAGGGTCTCAGGTGGATGGTCTTCTGAGCAGCCAGTGTTAATAATGGTTGGGGTCACCCCTCTTGTAAAGACACTGATCAGAAAGCGGCAATGGTAAACCACTTCTGTAGAAAAATTTGCCAAGAACAACCATGGTCATGAGACCGCAACCACCCAAATACTAATCACTGGTCCTATGGTTTCACGTGACCCTAATTGGAAGGTTAAGCCCAAGGGTGACCTGCAGGTTAGCAGAGGGAAGGAGAGCCTTCCACCTCCTTTGGTAGAGACGTATCGCCATGCCATCATTCACAAATGGAACACAATGACGATGAGATGACAGAGCGTAATTGGCCCTTCGAGTGACACCGGCCAGTAAACCTCTAGCCTAAATCACATGAGCAATTCCTGTGGGAGAAAGCCCATGCTCTGCCATAGGTGGATGCATCAGCAAGGGAGATGAGGCTGAGTACAGGGCTACAGTAGGAAACTTTGTCACAAGGTGTGAGCAGAATTATCTGCAGCTTAATGTGAAAAAGACTAAGGAGCTGGTGGTAGACCTGAGGAGAGCTAAGGCACCAGTGACCCCTGTTTCCATCCAGGGGGTCAGTGTGGACGTGGTGGAGGATTACAGCTACCTGGGGATACGAATTGACAATAAACTGGACTGGTCAAAGAACACTGAGGCTGTCTACAAGAAGGGTCAGAGCCGTCTCTATTTCCTGAGGAGACTGAGGTCCTTCAACATCCGCCGGACGATGCTGAGCATGTTCTACGAGTCTGTGGTGGCCAGTGCTATCATGTTTGCTGTTGTGTGCTGGGGCAGCAGGCTGAGCGTAGCAGACACCAAGAGAATCAACAAACTCATTCGTAAGGCCAGTGATGTTGTGGGGATGGAACTGGACTCTCTGACGGTGGTGTCTGAAAAGGGGATGCTGTCCAAGTTGCATGCCATCTTGGTCAATGTCTCCCATCCACTACATAATGTACTGGGTGGGCACAGGAGTACATTCAGCCAGAGCAGACTCATTCCTCCGAGATGCAGCACAGAGCATCATAGGAAGTCATTCCTGCCTGTGGCCATCAAACTTTACAACTCCTCCTTTGGAGGGTCAGACACCCTGAGCTGATAGGCTGGTCCTGGACTTATTTCATAATTTATTGGCATAATTTACATATTAATATTCAACTATTTATGGTTCTATTACTATTTATGGTGCAACTGTAATGAAAACCAATTTCCTCCAGGATCAATAAAGTATGACTATGACTTCATGGGGAGGACGTACAGACAGGATGCTGGAATTGAACTCTGAACTCGGGCACCCCAAGCTGTAATAGCTTCGCTTTCAGCACGATGCTGCTGCAGCACCCACGTTGAATCGCTCACGTGCCTGTCTACAAGTTTATTAAGTGCAGGTTCCAGTATTTTTCTGTATTTTCACAGTTTTTCTTTTGTTTGTCAGTCTACGTGTATAGTTTTTCATTGATTCTATTGTATTTCTTTGTTCTACTGTGAATGACTGTGGGACAGTAAATCCCAAGGTGACATAGATCTGAGACCTCCATCAGTCAGGGTCGACCCTGGATGTGTCCTAGCTGTCTAGATACGCAAGCCAGGGCAGCAAAATATGGAGAGCAAGCTGTTGTCCGTGTAGCAAGCTCCCCCTCTCCCCACAGTCGATGAACCCGAAGGTACGGCATAGATCAATACAGTTTGGCTTGGCACCAGCAGCATCGTAGGAGTTGCCCGTCAGCATTGAACTCAACGTAGGATTGCCTTAGGGACACCACCTCAGGGTTTACTCCCGAAGCTTCTCCCATGAGAGGGTATAGCCGCAAGGCAGCAGAGTTTGAGATCAGAGTATTCTTTCTTCTAAGTGAGCTTCCAACCAAAGCTTGAGAACCCCAGCTGCCCGAAGCGACTGGTTTTAAGGCACCAGTAACCTGCCTTTGCCCCTTCTCCTGTCAGCAGAAACAGTTCTGCCAGGATCAGAAGCTAAGACAAAGGTGAAAGCTTGGAGCTGGACTTGGTTGTCAGAGTCTATTTGAGATGCACGCCACTGGGAGCATTTAATAGGTAGTGGGAGGTTATCCTCATTCGCACCCTGGCGATCACAACCTTAATTATGTACTTGGATAATAAATCTACTTTGAATGTTGAATGTCCCCTTACAATCAGCCCCTAAGACAGTTTTTACAATGTACAACCAAATTAAATAAGAGGCACTTGGAATGATTAGGAAAGTGGTTTTTCATTGGTAAATGTGCAATAGGGAGTTTCCCTCTTTGTTGCAAACACTGCCCCCTCTTCCAAATGGAAGAATGTAACGTTGCAGCATTCTTTGGTTTGTGGGTTTCCGAGAAACCATCCCACCCCCAGGAATTCAGCAGCACACCAACTCTAGCTGAAGGCAGAAGCCCATCTCTTTGAACCAGGTACTCTCGCCTGTCAGATTACAACTAAGTTTCTCGCAGAGTTGGCTCAGTTGAGCAAACCGAGCGGGCAGCTTTGCCGTGCAGCCACTGACTCAGTAAGGGCAGGTCACAGCATGGTTCCTTGACAATGGCATGTTTTGTCATTCCGAGAAGCTCAGTCCTCGGGACGATTCAGCTGGGAAGCATGCCAAAAGCAAGTACTTTGTGCTAATAGAACATACAGTACTGTCCAAAAGTCCTGGACACACTATGTCAGACATCCCACCCTACAAAAACTCACTTCGGGGAGGTAGCACCATCAATTTGCGGGAAACTTCCGGGAGAGGTGGGATGTCTGCAATAGAGTAGCTCCCTAGCAGCCAGCCAGCTAGTTTAAATAACGTTAGCTATGCTAATGAATGAATGACACCTGTTAAACTCACCTCAACATGTCTTTTACAGTCTTAACCCATCATGAGCAATAGAAAAGTCACTGTTGCAAACAGTGCAGCGAGCAACACTGTCATTATTTTTGATCTCTATTAGGCAGGGGTACACCTTAGGGTAGTCTGGGGTGACGTATGTTTTATATTTTCTTTTTTTGGAACACTCTGCCGTGGCGCGCTCTCGCGCTCTCTCGCGCTCTCTCTCGTGGTTGCTGTCTCTCTCGCGCTTGCTTTCTCTCTCTCTCGCTTGCTCTCGCGCTCATGCGCCTTCGCTTGCTTGCTCTTGCACTCTCTCTCTCTTTCTTGCTCTCGCGCACTCTCTCTCTCTCGCTCTCTCTCTCTCTCGTGGTCACTCTCGCGCTCTCTCTTTTGCTTTCTCTCTCGCACTCTCTCAAAAAAATTGATTTCCGTGACATTGCATATAATTTGCGGGCATCAGGGAACCACTATTAATATGCGGGAGACTCCTGAAATTTCCAGGAGAGGTGGGATGTCTGCTATGTGCCTAAAACTTTTCAAAGGTTTCAAAGGTACATATAATGTCAGAGAAATATATACAATATACATCCTGAAATGCTTTCTCTTGGCAAACATCTACGAAAACAGAGGAGTGCCCCCAAAGAATGAATGACAGTTAAATGTTAGAACCCAAAGCTCCCTGAACTCCCCCCCCAACACGCAAGTGGCAGCAAAGCAACGATACTCCCTCCTCCATCCCACCAGCAAAAAAAAGCATTGGTGCCCCACACCAAGCACTCAAGTGTGCAGCAAAGCATCAGTAGACACAGACTTGTAGTCCCTAATTCTACTTGTTCACCCGGTAATTTGACATACCACAGTCAGTCAGTCAGTCAGTCTCTGTCTCTCTCTCTCTCTCTCTCTCTCTCCCTAATAAGGGAAAAAGAGATGTCTCCATTTACACAGCATTGTAGTAATTTTGTGTATTGCACTGTACTGCTGCCACAAAAAAAACAAATTTCATGACATATGTGAGTGATGATAAACCTGATACTGATATGGGTCTCTATTGTGGACTGAGAGTGGGAAGGGGACAGGGAGAGGGGAGTCATGGTTGGATCTACAATTGGATCCTCGACTTCCTTACCAGAAGACCACAGTCTGTGTAGATTGGTGAAAACATATCCTCCTCGCTGACGCTCAATACTGGCGCACCTCAGGGGTGTGTGCTTATCCCACTGCTCTACTCTCCGTATACACGTGACTGTATGGCTAGGCAGAGCTCAAATACCACCTACAAATTTGCTGATGATACAACCATTGTTGGTAGAATCTCAGGTGGTGACGAGAGGGCGTACAGGAGTGAGATATGCCACCTAGTGGAGTGGTGCCGCAGCAACAACCTGGCACTCAACATCAGTAAGACAAAAGAGCTGATGTGGACTTCAGGAAGGGTAAGATGAAGGAACACATACCAATCCTCATATAGAGATCAGAAGTGGAGAGAGTGAGCAGCTTCAAGTTCCTGAGCGTCAAGATATCTGAGGATCTAACTTGGTCCCAACATATCAATGTAGTCATAAAGAAGGCAAGACAGCGGCTATACTTTATTAGGAGTTTGAAGAGATTTGGCATGTCAACAGATACACTCAAAAACTTCTGTAGTTGTACTGTGGAGAGCATTCTGACAGGCTGCATCACTGTCTGGTATGGAGGGGCTACTGCACAGGACCGAAAGAAGCTGCAGAAGGTTGTAAATCTAGTCAACTCCATCTTGGGCTCTAGCCTACAAAGTACCCAGGACATTTTTAGGGAGCAGTGTCTCAGAAAGGCAGCGTCTATTATTAAGGACCTCCAGCACCCAGGGCATGTCCTTTTCTCACTGTTACCATCAGGTCGGAAATACAGAAGCCTGAAGGCACATACTCAGCGATTCAGGAACAGCTTCTTCCCCTCTGCCATCCAATTCCTAAATGAACTTTGAAGCTTTGGACACTACCTCACTTTTTTTAATATACAGTATTTCGGTTTTTGCACATTTTTTATTCAATATATGTAATTGATTTACTTGTTCATTATGTTTAATTTTATTTATTTTTCTCTCTCTCTCTGCTGGATTATGTGCTGCATTGAACTGCTGCTGTTAAGTTAACAAATTTCACGTCACATGCCGGTGATAATAAACCTGATTCTGATTCAGAAAAGGGGAAGGGAGAGGGGAGGGAGCGGGAAGCGCTAGAGAAACATTCTGTAATGATCAATAAACCACTTGTTTGGAATCAAATTACCTTGCCCGGTGTCTCAGGGCTGGATGTGTCTGCATCTGCCCCAACCCCAGCCCCTGGCACTCCTCTGCCCCCTGTCCCTCACCTCTCCCGCAGTGCTCCATCCTCACCATTCCCAACATCCTTTGCTCCCGCCAGATTTACAAACTCGCTCTCCACTCCACGTTGACAAATGCGTACTGTGTAATCATTTTACGCACCCTCGCTATGTACTGTATGTGCCTAAAACTTTTTTGTGCGGCACTGTAAAATAAGATTAGCTTCATTTCTCACGTGCACATCAAAACACACCGTAAACTGCGTTAAATCCAATCAGTGAGGATTATGCGCTGGAGGCCTGCTTGCAGCGACAACATAGCACCAACCACAAATGTACGTCTTTGGAAACCTGCACGGCCACTGGGAGAACACAGGGTCCTTACAGGCATTGGCAGGAAACGAGCCCGAGCCCCCAGCATCTTAAAGCGTGTGCTAACTGTTGAACGACCATGCCGCAAACTTCCTTCTGCCCACCCGCACTGATGGTGCACAATCTGCTGAGTTCCTCCAGCACATTGCTCCCAGTCTTTTGCTCGTGTGCCTGTTCCCAACAGTCAGGAAAAACTCCACAACAGATTCCACCAGCTAATTCACTCTGTTTCAGGGTTCAGTCACCCTGTACGACATTCTCACCTATTGACAAAAAGAAGACAAGTCCAAAAATAAATACTTTGGCAAAAACCGCAATAGATTTTTTTTTCTGACCTTTGGACACACTGTGTTTTATTTGAGGAGGAAGGGGTGGGACAGGGGAGTGTGCACAGAAACATGTACCCCCCCCCCCCCCCCCCCATGCAGCCAGCACAATCAATAGCTGCACTGGAGATAAGGCCAAAAAGGAAGGTCAGGTATGGAAAGATTATCAAACACAGTTAGCTTAATACATATAACAAAAACAATCTTATCACTGTTAATAACTGCACAGATACAGCAAGCACGTATAATGTAGTTAGGCAGATTATGGGAGTCATGTACAAAATGCTGGAGGAACAGCAAGTCAGACAGCATCTATGAAGGGGAAGAAACAGTTGAGACCCTCCTCCTTCCCTTTCTCCCAAGGTTCACTCTCCTCTCCTATCAGATAACTTCTTCTTCAGCCTCCTTCCCTTTCTCCCAAGGCCCACTCTCCTCTCCTGTCAGATAACTTCTTCTTCAGCCTCCTTCCCTTTCTCCCAAGGCCCACTCTCCTCTCCTGTCAGATAACTTCTTCTTCAGCCTCCTTCCCTTTCTCCCAAGGCCCACTCTCCTCTCCTGTCAGATAACTTCATCTTCAGCCCTTTACCTGTTCCACCCATCACCTCCTAGCTTCCCATTTCATCACCCCTCCCCCACATACCTACGTCACCCCCTCTCCTCGTCTCACAACTTGATTTAGTTTTTTGCGGAAGTGAAAATGATTAACGAAGAAAGATTGGTGTTTGTTGTCAACATATTTTGGGAAACGTATGACTTAGATTTAGAGATACAGCATGGTAACACGCCTTCCAGCCCTATGAGACCACACCACCCAACCATCTATGATTGTTCTGGGCAAATTTTTCGACAGAGGCAGTTGGTCATTGCCTTCTTCTGGACAGTGTCTTTACAAGATGGGTGACCCCAGCCATGATTAATACTCTTCGGAGATTGTCTGCCTGGTGTCAGTGGTCACATAACCAGGACTTACGATATTTATCAGTCACTCATAAAACCATCTTCAACTGACCCTGATCAGGAGACAAAGTAGGTGCTACACCTTGCCCAAGTGTGACCTGCAGGCTAGTGGAGGGAAGGAGCACCTTTGGTAGAGACGTATCTCCGTCCTGCCTGTTTAGGCGCTTGTTAAATTGGGTCAGCAAGATGATGGGTGCAGCTTCCGGAACTCAACCGTGGTCAGACACTGGTGGAATCAAAGATACGTGGTAGAGAAATGGATCGAGGTCCTCAGGAGGCTCTTAAGCTCATGAGTGTGCAGGAGGTGGACTCTGTGTAGGCAGAAGGGATTAGTCGGGAACTTGATGACAGATTTACTTTGCTATTCATTGTGGGCTGAACAGCCGGTTACTTTGCTGTGTGCAGCCACTTGATAAGTATCCGCTCAAGAAAGAGGGAGCAGCCTCTGATTAGCACTTCACTGGAATACCCATGCAGGCTGAACCTGCTTCTACCACTAGTCACCAGTGCCTCACTGACAGGTGTCACCTGTGACTCAGAGGTAGCACTCTGCTGTCCGTGAGCGGGATTTGGGATCAAATCTTGCCCCAGAGCTTTCAGAACAGGAATATGTTCAAGCACCCAGTGCTCTGAAGGAACTGCATTTCTTCTCTTCCAAAGCAAGACAAGGTCTGTGGAATTTGTCAACACAAACGGCCGTGGAGACCAAGCCTTTGGGTATATTTAAGGCAGAGTTTGATAGGTTCTTCATTGGTCAGGGCATGGAGGAATACGGGAAGAAGACAGGAGATTGGGGGCTGAGAGGGAAATGGATCAGCATGATGAAACGGTGGAGCAGACTCAAGCAGCCAACTGTCTTGTGTCTCAGGGCTGGGTGTGTCTGTACCCGCCCCAGCACTCCTTCTCTGCACCCTGCCCCAGACCCCTCCCACTGTGCCCCACCTTCCCCATTCCCAACATCCTTCGTTCCCGCCAGATTTACAAACTCGCTCTCCGCTCCATGTTGACAAATACGGTACTGTGCTAAAGTCTTAGGCACCCTAGCTGTATATAGGTGCCAAAGACTTTTGTACACACAATGTACGTATTTAAACTATCTTTTTTATTTATATTTATTGTGTTTTTATTATTGTATTTTTTTTATTTTATCATATATTGTATTTTCTGTGCTACATCAGACTCGGAGTAACAAGTATTTCCTTCTCCTTAACACTTGTGGACTGCAAAACGAAACAATCTTGAATCTCGGTGTCACTGACAAAAATCCCTTTCTCCCTCCATACTGCTAACAAACCTGCTGTGTACTAGGCCTTCAAGTTCGATCTTCACACTTTTCCAGGTTGAACTCCATCTGCCTCTCCACGCCCAGTTTGTGTCCAGTCGATGCTCCTTAGAGCACCCCCGAGTAACCTTCTATACTGTGCACAACTCCACCACCATTCATGTCCACTGCAAACTTACTAACCCACTTCATTTCTCCAAGTCACAAAGAATAGGGGTCACAGAGCAGGAACGCCACTCATCACCCACCTCCAGGTCAGTGGCAATTGTTGTTAGCTATGTGTCAAAGGGTTACAATTACACACACCAGTGCCACTGGAGTCAGAGGGGAGGGCTGCTGGCAGCAGGAACATACAAGATCTTCTTTGAGAGAATGCTCAACGTGCAGAAAATTATAACCAAGGTAATCGGAACCATCATGGCTTAATGAAAGGAAAATCATGTTTGACAGATTCATGGAGGATGCAGTGACCAAGTTGAACAAAAGGACACCAAATGATATGGTGCATCGACATTTCCAAGCAGCTTTCAATAAGGTGCCATATAAAGTCTATCGTGGGTAAAGTCCTCCCCAACATTCAGCACATCTGCATGAAACACTGTCGCAGGAAAGCAGCATCCATCATCAGGGACCCCCACCAACTAGGCCATTCTCTCCTCTCGCTGTCATCTTCAAGAAGGAGGTACAGGAGCCTCAGGTCCCACACCACCAGGTTCAGGAACAGTTATTACCCCTCAACCATCAGGCTCCTGAACCAGTGAGGATAACCTCAACTCTGAACTGATTCTAATGGGAAGGAGGTACAGGAGCCTCAGGTCCCACACCACCAGGTTCAGGAACAGTTATTACCCTCAACCATCAGGCTCCTGAACCAGTGAGGATAACCTCAACTCTGAACTGATTCCATCGGGAAGGAGGTACAGGAGCCTCAGGTCCCACACCACCAGGTTCAGGAACAGTTATTACCCTCAACCATCAGCCTCTTAATTCAGAGGGGATAACTTCACTTCACTCACCCCATCATTGAGACGTTCCCACGACCTATGAGTGTTATCGCTAGTTATGGCTTAGGTACTTACGATAGTCATAGAAAAGTACAGCATAGAAACGGGCCCTTCAGCCCATCTAGTCTATGCTGAACTATTTAAACATGACAGTCCCATCATATTATTCTAATGTAATAATATTTCTTTTGCTTTCTTTTTGTATTTGTAGAGTTTGGTGTCTTTTACTCACTGGTTGCCCACCCTGTTGGGTGCGGTCTTTCATTGATTCGATTATGGTTATTGGATTGATTGAGGATGCCCACAACAACAGAGGTCCAGAATACAAGAGCAGGGATGTGATGCTGAGGCTTAATAAGGCACTGGTGAGGCATCACCTTGAGTATTGTGAACAGATTTGGGATCTTCATCTTACAAGAGATGTGCTGGCACTGGAGAGGGTCCAGAGGAGGTTCACAAGGATGATTCCAGGAATGAAAGGGTTGTCATACGAGGAACATTTGATGATTCCGGGTCTGTACTCACTGGAATTTAAAAGAATGAGGGAGAGTCTCATTGAAATCTTTAGAATTTTGAAAGGCCTAGACAAGGTAGATGTGGAAAGGATGTTTCCCATATGGAAGAGTCTAGGACAAGCAGGCACAGCCTCAGGATAGAGGGGCGCCCTTTAAGAACAGAGATGCGGTGAAATTTCATTAGCCATAGGGTGGTGAATTTGTGGAGTTTGTTGCCACAGGCAGCTGTGGAAGCCAGGTCATTGGGTGTAATTTAAGGCAGAGACTGATCGCTTCTTGATTGGACACGGCATCAAAGGTCACTAGGAGAAGTCCGGGAAGCAAGGTTGAGGAGGTGAAAAAGAAGGATCAGCCATGATTGAATGGCAGAGCAGACTCGATGGGCCAGGTGACCTAATTCTGCTCCGATGTCTTATGGTCTGAGAAAATGAATTTCAGGCTTGTTATGGTGACCTACATGCTCCTTGACAATAAATTTACTTTCAAATTTCTTCCAACCATATCTCCCTGAGAGAACAATAACATGTGACCATAATCTAATCAACAATGTCTGTCCACCTGCCTTGCTTTAAAAATAGATGCAATCCAACCTTGCATTCCTCCCCCGTGCCTTATCAACCCAGTACAATGTGCCTCCAGAGTGTTGTTTCCTTTCCATATTTGGCTATCATTTGTTGCCAGCTCCACTCCTCCTCCTTCACCTATGACCCCATCCTATTCCCGTTAATCTATTTTACTTCCTCCCCACAGCACTGCAAACACCCCACCCCACCCACAGGAACATTGTGAAACCTGCACCGCCAGCTATAACCTACCCCATCCAGTTCCCCTGTCCATTTATTTTACTTCCTTATCACTCCCCCACATCACCCTCAGAGAGGGTGTTGAACCTGCACCACTTCATCCATAACCTATCATTGTCCAACAGGTTACGTCTTGCACAGACTGCTCACAAAACTACTCCTTTTACTTCTTCTTTCAAATATGATACTACTATGAAAATATGGGCATTTGGAACCTGCAATCTACATTTTGATGGTGTGCTTTGGGGCCAATTGAGTGAACTGACACTTTGCTGTCTCCGAGGGAGTTCGGTGAGGCTTGGAGCGGAGTGTGCGGAGCGGACTGGAGGCCTGGAAACTTGGAGACAGGGTGAGAGCCCATGATCGATGACATTGGTTCTCTCTGATTGAGGTGTTGAGAGTGAGAGCTCCGATCAACTCCATTGCTTTTCTCTGATTGAGGTGTCGAGGGTGAGAGCCCATGATTGACTCCATTGCTTCTCTCTGATTGAGGTGTCGAGAGTGCGAGCCCATGATTGACTCCATTGCTTCTCTCTGATTGAGATGTCGAGAGTGAGAGCCCATGAATTGCTTCTCTCTGATTGAGATGTCGAGGGTGTGAGCCCATGAATTGCTTCTCTCTGATTGAGATGTCGAGGGTGTGAGCCCATGAATTGCTTCTCTCTGATTGAGGTGTCGAGGGTGAGAGCTCCGATCGACTCCATGGCTTCTCTCTGATTGAGGTGTCGAGAGTGAGAGCTCCGATTGACTCCATTGCTTCTCTCTGATTGAGGTGTCGAAGCTGTGAGCCCATGAATTGCTTCTCTCTGATTGAGGTGTCGAGAGTGCGAGCCCATGATCGACTCCATTGCTTCTCTCTGATTGAGGTGTCGAGGGTGAGAGCCCATGATCGACTCCATTGCTTCTCTCTGATTGAGATGTCGAGAGTGCGAGCCCATGATCGACTCCATTGCTTCTCTCTGATTGAGATGTCGAGGGTGAGAGCCCATGATCGACGACATTGCTTCCCTTCCATTGAGACGGCGAGCAAAATTGAAGTCGACTAGGATGAGAGCAGACTATGGCCGGCTGTTCGGTGCCGTCTAGTTGCGTTTGAGCAGTCAGCCTCTGCCTCTCGCAAGCTGCTGGCGGAGGAAAGCGCAGGAGTCTTGAGATCCGCGTTGCCAGGATTGTTCGGCAAGCTGTGGACTCATTTTGGGGGGCTCTTGACGTTCATGTCGCATGCATTCCTGGATTCTGGTTACTCTTTTTTTTAATGCCTTTTTGAGCGGCTTGATTGGGGCAATCAATGCAGTCGGGTGCGCTTTGGCAAAGAATGGCCCTGCGACCTAGACAGAATACTGCTGGTTGAATGTTTGATATTCGGTGTGCTGTCCTGGGTAATGGGGGTCTTTCATGATGGACACCACCTTTCTGAGGCAGTGCTCCTTGAAGATGTCTTGGATACTATAGAGGCTGTTGTTTCTTTCGATCCGGTGCAGTAGCCCCCCACCCCTCATACCAGACAGTGATGTGGCCTGTCTAAACACTCTCCATGGTACACCTGTAAAGTTTTCGAGTGTTTCAGGTGAATCTCAAACTCCTAATGAAGTATCATCCCTGTCTTGCCTTCTTTATGGTTGCATCGATATGTTGGGACTGGGATAGATCCTCAGAGATACTGATACCCAGGAAGTTGAAGCTGCTCACTCTCTCCACTTCTGATCCCTCTATGAGGACTGGTTCGTGTTCCCTCATCTTACCCTTCCTGAAGTCCACAATCAGTTCTTTGGTCTTATTGACGTTGAGTGCCAGGTTGTTGCTGTGACATCACTCAACTAGCTGGTATGCCTTGCTCCTGTAAGACCTCTGGTCTCCATCTGAGATTCTGCCAACCGTGGTTGTATCGTCAGCAAATTTACAGATGGCATTTGAGCTACGCCCAGCCACATAGTTACAGGTGTAGAGAGAGGAGAGCAGTGGGCTAAGCACACATCCTGAGGTTTGGAGAGCTACGGTACAGTTGCAGTTCAATGGGACAAGGCAGTTTAAATGGTTCAGTACAGACTAGATGGGCTGAAGGGCCTGTTTCTGTGCTATGTTGTTCTATAACTCTACACCATTGTATTTGATTTCACAATGTGCAGACACAACGGGTGGCCAGTACTAGAGCGGTCAGCACAGTACTCTACAGATAAGCTTGCCACTGCCTGTAGGGAGAGCATTGACTTCCCTCCGGGTGCTCTGGTTCCCTCACACAGCCCAAACACGTAGCGGCTGGAGGTGAACTGGCCATTATAAATTGCCCCGTGGTTAGGGTCAGCCTAAATCAAAGGTTGGTAGGCTGTGCATCTCGAAGGGCCATAAGGGCTTATTCTGCACTGCATCTCCATAAAGAAAATAAGAGAGAGGTTAAAAGGCTTTTAGGTAAGTGTGTGTGTGCATATGCAGGGAATGAAACGTGCACGGGAGAGATTTAGTTCACTGCAGCACTGTGTTTGTCACAGACATCTTGGGGCGAAGGTCAACTCAATGTAATCCAGGTGTTCACGTTATCTGCAGTTGCCTTTCCGTTCTCGACTAAATAGCTGCTCCGTATCCTCACTGATTTAACTCCAGCACCAGATGGCAGTTTACTGCACAGATTATCCTCTGGCTCTCAAGGATTGTAGCCTGTGCCAGCTTGTTGTGTCTTGTCGACTGCACCGTCAGACCAAGCATTATGCCTCTGTCAGCCAAAGATGCCCCTGAAACATGAGCACCTTCTTGCCCAAACAGCCAGCCCCTTACTCTTTCCAGATCTACCGACGCTTGGCGTTCACGCTAGAATAGTACTTTGTCATTGCTCAGGACAACGAGATTGCAGCACATCTCCACATTCTGTGCAAAACAAGATACTTACAATGCATGCGGTACGGCTTAATTAAAAAGAATTCCTATACCCACATGCAACAAGAGACTTTGATAGTCCATAACACTCAAAGGCCATTGGCAAGCTGGGGTCTAGTATTATTCGACTACACAACAGTCCTTAGGAAGAAGCTGCTTTCAGTCTTACTGTCTTGGCTAGGATGTCTCTGTATCTCCTACCGGATGGCAGGAGATTGAACAGACAGTGTCCGGGATGGGATGGGTCTTTAATGATGTTATGATCACACCATAGGCATCGAGACATGTAGATTGTCTCCAGGTCCAATGGTGTGCTAAGCCGTCCTAATCAGCCATTGGAGTGCTTTGTGATCTGTCCTGCTGCAGATCGAGTCCCACACTGACTTTCCATAGTTTCAAAAAAACTTGGCCAGCAATTTTTGGGGCAGATTAGCTCCCCTTTAGCACCTCAGGTTGTTCAGTCACTGGTATGCCTTCCCAACTATCGAAGTTGTGTTTACAGACCAAGAGAGCTGCCAGTGATGTACATCTCCAAAAACTTGAAACTGGAGACGCTTTCCACCAGCTCACCATCGATAAATCGCGGGGTTTGTTTGGAACCTACGGCCTCCCTGAAGTCAATTATCATTTATTTTGTTTTCTTCATGCTGACAGAAGAGTTGTGATGCCTGCAACTCCTTCCTATTTGCAGATTTGCTATTGTTTGTGATTAGGCCAATCACAGTTGTGTCGTCTGCCAGGTTTGTTTTATTCTTACTGAAACATCTCACTTTACCTCCTTTGAATGCTTCCCACAGGGCAGATGCAGGCGTGTCTGCACGTGGATGCCCCCAATCTACCTTTGCCAGGTCCTGTCATACTTTAACTAAACCCCCTCTCATGCCCCATGTCCTTTCCTTTCTCCCATAGTCACTATCCTCTCTGATCAGATTCCTTCTTTACCTCTTCGACCCGTTACCTCACAGGTTCATACTCAATCCCCCCCTTCCCCACCCACCCAGCTTCCGCCTCACCAGACTTCACCTATCACCTGCCAGTTTGTACTCCCTCCTCTCCCCCAACCTCCTTATTTCCAGTCCTGATGAAGGGTCTCAGCTTTATTACCCTCAAAAGACCTGCTGAGGTCCCCCAGCATGTTGTGTGGGTTGCTCTGGACTTCCAGCATCTGCAAGAATCTCCAGTTTATAATTAGTTTATTTAAATTAGCCTTGCCCACCACCTCCCCAGTTTAAGAATTTCATTCCAGGTTCAGCCCTAACATTTTCCATAACCACTTTTAAATATACCGAGTTATGGTCACCATCAGTAAAACGCTCCGCAATGACACTCCCTCCACACGACCAGCTGCTTTTGCCAAGACAAGGTCCAGTAATGCTCCTCCCCTCATTGCTCCATCCACAAACTGTGTCAACAAAAGATCTCCGAAATGCACCTCAGAAACTTGAGTCTTTGGCCATCGTTTTCAGAGAATTGAAAACCCAAAAATAACCTTAACTTTGTTACATTTCTCAACTACTTCTGCTATCTCCTGTTCTAAGAGGGCATTTTGTTCCTAATCTATACCTAGAAAGCTCTTTTTAGGAGCCTTCCAGGAAATCCTACCGTAATACTGGGGTAATGCAATCCTTCCCTGACAAGGCATAAGCATCGCTCTCTGTCTCATCAGAAAATTCTCTGACCTGGGAAACTGAGCAGTCAGCCAGTCACATCCGACTTTGTCACGTCTTAGTGTTGCCAACAATATCACAGCAATAGAGACACAGAGCAATACAGCAGAGAAGGAGGCCCTTCGGCCCCTCTAGTCTGTGTTGAACTATTCTTCTACCTTGTCCCACCAACCTGCACCCGGACCATAGCTCTCCATACCCCTCCCATCCCTGTACCTATCGAAACTTGTGTGCAGTTTTGGGGCTCCTTATTTTAGAAAGGATATACTGACATTGGAGAGGGTTCAGAGAAGATTCACGAGAAGGATTCCAGGAACGAAAAGGTTACTGTATGAGGAACGCCTGGTAGCTCTTGGGCTGTATACCCTGGAGTTCAGTTGAATGGGGGGGGGGGGGGGAATCTCATAGAAACATTCCTAATGTTAAAAGGCCTGAACAGATTAGATATGGCAAAGTTATTTCCCGTGGTAGGGAAGTCTAGGACAAGAGAGCATGACTTCAGGATTGAAGGATGTCCATTTAGAACAGCGATGCAGAGAAATTACTATAGTCAGAGGGTGGAAAATCTGTGGAGTTTGTTGCCACGAGTGGCTGTGGAGGCTAAGTCATTGGGTGCATTTAAGACAGAGATAGATAGGTTCTTGACTAGCCAGGGCATCAAAGGGTATGGGGTGAAAGCAGGGGAGTGGGGATGACTGGAAGAATTGGATCAGCCCATGAATGGAATGGTGGAGCAGACTCGATGGGCTGAATGGCCTACTTCTGCTCCTGTATCTCATGGTTTTAATTTCTCTTAAACATTAAAATCAAGTTTGCATTTACCACTTGTGCTGGAAGCTTGTTCCACACTCTCATCCTCCTCTGAGTGAAGAAGCTTCCCCTCACGTTCCCCTTAAACATTTCACCTTTCACCCTTAATTAAATGTCAGCGATGTTCATTACAGCTTTGCATTCATCTTCCTTACTAGTTAGCCTGTTTGCATTAAAATGGATGCGATGTGGTTTTGTATTCCCCTCATGTGCAACTACAAGCCTACTCTGCCCACATGCCTCCAAGAGGACCACCACCTTTTCGTAGGGTTTGGAGGTTTGCGTGTCTCAATGACCCACAGAGCTACGTTGGCTGGAGTCAGGACTTTATGCTTTGGCTCTTGGTAAGGTTGAGTCAAACAGGTCACAGGGTAGAGGCCAGACTAGGAACCCCCCCCCCCCAGGTTCAGGGGTTCAGCTCAGGGTTAACGACCCCGACTGGTCAAACAACACTCTTACAGAACCGGCAATGAAGATTCCTTCTGCATCTGAGGGTGATGGTATTCACAAGTCTCCACCCAGGACTTGCATGACAGTAGTGAAAGCTGAGAGGAAATTACTGACATCATGAAGGAAGCCCTGAACACTGCCAGTGATGGAGGAATCTCATTGCTGCCCTAAACGCCAGCAGTGTAACAGGTAATAAGCGAGCCTGCCTCCGAAATTTACCAGCTTTGCCAGTGGAAGGAAATGGAAGCACGCAGAGGAAACCCACACAGTCACCAGGAGAACGTACAAACTCCTTACAGACAGCGATGGGATTGACCCTGCATATCGAGAGCTGGAGTCGTGTTATGCTGACTGCTACACCAGCTTTTCACATCTACGTCACTGTTGCTCCTCAGCTGAACATCGACGCTAACCCCACCAACTCAATTTATACGTTCCCCAGAAAACCTCATCCCCCATAAAGATGTTGGTCTAGACTCACTTATACAGGTTCCACCTTCCCCCAGAACGATCCCAATGATCCAGGAAATTAACATCCATCCTTCAGTCATGCATTCATCTCACCTCTCCTCCTGTTCCTGTACTCACAGGGTTATGGCACTGGAACTAATCCAGAAGTTACAACCTTCGAGGCCCTGCTGCCTAAACAGTATCCCATACCTTCTCCTGCCTTTCGTGCTACAAGTCCATCACCAGCAGGACTACATGTCATCTCTGAAGCTCCTCTCCTGTACCCATCCAGATTCTCAACAAAACTCATTCAGGTGTAACACCCTAACTGTCCCTACTCAATCTGTATTTGTCAACGTGGAGCAAGGAATGAGTTTGTAAATCTGGCGGAAGCAAATGATATTGGGAATGACAAGAGTGGGGCGCTGTGGGAGGGGGGTGGGACGGGGGCAGAGAAGGCATGCCAGGGGTGGGGATGGTGCACCATTTGCACTGGCAGCTCGTTCCACACTCTCACAGCCCTCTGAGTGAAGAAGGTTCCCCACATGTTTCCCGTCAACTTTTCAACTTTCACCCTTAAACCAGGACCTCTGATTGTAGTCCCACCCAACCTCAGTGGAAAAAGCCTGCTTGTATTTACCCCATCTATACCCCACATAATTTCGTACATCTTCATCAAATCTTCTCTCAATCTTCTACATTCTAAGGAATGAAGTCCTAGCCTCTTCAATCTTTCCTTATATCTCAGGTCCTCCAGTCCCAGCAACACCCCTGTAAATTTTCTCTGTACTCTTTCAACCTTATTCACATCTTTCCTGTAGGTAGATGACCAAAACTGCACACAACACTCCAAAGCTCTGTCCACCAGAGAAAGCAAGATCTCCCAGTAGCCACACATTTTAATTCCACATCCCATTCCCATTCTGATATGTCTATCCACGGCCTCCTCTACTGTCAAGATGAAGCCACATTCAGGTTGGAGGAACAACACCTTATATTCCGTCTGGGTAGCCTCCAACCTGATGGCATGAACATTGACTTCTCTAACTTCCGCTAATGCCCCTCCTCCCCCTCGTACCCCATCCGTTATTTATTTTTATACACACATTCTTTCTCTCACTCTCCTTTTTCTCCCTCTGTCCCTCTCACTATACCCCTTGCCCATCCTCTGAGCTTTTCCCCCCTCCCCCTTTTCTTTCTTCTTAAGCCTCCTGTCCCATGATCCTCTCATATCCCTTCTGCCAATCAACTGTCCAGCTCTTGGCTCCATCCCTCCCCCTCCTGTCTTCTCCTATCATTTCAGATCTCCCCCTCCTCCTCCCACTTTCAAATCTCTTATTAGCTCTTCCTTCAGTTAGTCCTGACGAAGGGTCTCAGCCCAAAACATCGACTGTACCTCTTCCTAGAGATGCTGCCTGACCTGCTGCGTTCACCAGCAACTTTTATGTGTGTTGCTTGAAATTCCAGCATCTGCAGATTTCCTCGTGTTTGCACAACACTCCAAATTAGGCCTCATCAACGTCTTATACAACTTCCACATAACATCCCATCTCCCGTACTCAGTAGTTTGATTTATGAAGGCCAAAAGCTTTTTTATGACCCTATCTACCTGTGATGCCACTTTCAATGAATTATGGTCCTGCATTCACAGATCCCTTTGTTCTACCACACTCCTCAGTGCCCTACCCCTCACTGTGTAAGACCCACCCTAGTTGGTCCTACCAAAGTGTGACACCTTGCACTGGTCTGCATTAAATTCCACCTGCCATTTCTCAGCCCGTTTTTCCAGCTGGTCTAGATCTCACTGCAAGACATGACAGCCTTCCTGCTGATCGAGTTAAACACATCATCACCCTGATCGTTGAAATGGATGACAAACAACAACAGACCTTGCACCAATTCCTGCGGCACTCCACTAGCCACCAGCCTCCAGTCAGAGAGACAACCATCAACTACCACTTTCTGGACAACCACTGCCTGTAAGGAGTTTGTGAATTCTCCCGTGACCGCGTGGGTTTCCTCCAGGTGCTCCGGTTTCTTTCCACATCTCAAAGCCAATGTCCAATCCAATTTACTACCTTATCTTGAATGCCCAGCAACTCAACCATCTTGACCAACCTTTCATGAAGGACCTTGTCATATGCCTTGCTAAAGTCCATGTAGACAACATTAACTGTCCTGGTAACTTCATCGAAAAACTCTGTAAGATTGGTGAGACAAGACCTGCCATGCACAAAGCCATGCTGACTATCCTTAATCAGTCCATGTCTATCCCAATACCTTCACTCAGAATACCTTCCAAAAACTTTCCCACTACTTATGTCAGGCTTCTGGCCTATAATTTCCTGGTCTAGTTTTACAGCCTTTCTTGAATAGTGCAACGACATTGGCTGTCCTCCAATCTTCTGGTGTTTCTTTATTTTGAGCCATTTCTGGGAAGACAATTCTCAGGGTTGTACATTGCATAAGATAATAAATGTACTTTGAATCTTTTTCATATTAATTGGCCTTAACATGGGTTCAAGCCAATTTTACACAAGAACGTAAGAATTAGGAGCAGGAGTAGCCATCTGGCCCGTCGAGTCTGCTCCGCCATTCAATAAGATCATGGCTGATCTGGCCATGGACTCATCTCCACCTACCTGCCTTTCCCCCATAACTTTTAATTCCTCTAATATGCAAAAATCTATCCAACCTTGTCTTAAATGCATTTCCTGAGGTAGCCTCGGCTACTTCATTGGGCAGAGAATTCCACAGATTCACCACTCTCTGGGAAAAGCAGTTCCTCATCTCCACCCTAAATCTACTCCCTGAATCTTGAGGCTATGTCCCCTAGTTTCTCACCTTCTGCATGCCACCTTGGCTGAACAGAGGAGCGCTTTCAGTAGTACACTAAGACAACTGTGCTGCTCCAAACAGCGCTGCATGAGGTCATTCTTACCCCTGGCCATTAGGCTCTGTAATGAGTCAACCTATAGCTGGGTAAGTGATGACCCTTCCTGTTAGAGGTAACTTATTTTTTATTCTTTCTTACTTCTCTTCTAATATTTGTATATCTGTGCAGCTGTAATGCTACTGCAACACTGTAATTTCCTCTGGCATCAGAGAAGTATCTATCTATCTTGTACATCTCTACCAAGTCACTTCTCAGCCTCTTTCACTATAAAGAGAAAAGCCGAGCTCACTCACCCCCTAAGTCCAAGGCTGCATCCTGGTAAATTTCCTCTGTGTCCTCTCTAAAGCCTCTGCATCCTTCCTACAATGAGGCAGCCAGAACTGAAAACAATATTCCAAATCTGGATGAAACATTGTGTTGCTTTTCCCTCAGTACACGAGTTCTCTATTTATGTTCCCCAGTTCCTGTCCCATAGCATCAAAATTCTTCCTCCCATTATTAAATACTTCCCTACACCCTCAAGAAATTCCACACAAGCTAGAAATCCAAAGCAAAACACACAAGATGCTGGAAGAACTCAGCAGGTCAGGCAGCATCTATGGAAATGAATATACAGTCAACGTTCCAGGCTGAGACCCTTCTTCAGGGTTGGAAAGGAAGGGGGAAGACACAGAATAAAAAGGTAGGAGGAGGGGAAGGAGGATAGCTCGAAGGTGAGAGGTGAAACCAGGTGGGTGGGAAAGGTAAAGGGCTGGAGAGGGAGGAATCTGATTGGAGAGGAGAGTGGACCATTGGAGAAAGGAAACAGGAGGGGGCACCCGGGGGAGGTGATAGACAAGTGAGAAGGGGTAAGAGGGCAGAATGGGGAATAGAAGAAGAGGGGAGGGAGAGAGATATCCTTTTACCAGAATGAGAGATTGATATTCAGGTTGGAGATTACCCATAACATGTTGCTCCTCCACCCTGTGGGAGGCCTCATCTTGAGGAAGACATGAACCGCCCTGTCAGCATGGGAACAGGAAATGGAATTAAGAAATTTAGCCTCAGGGGAAGTTCTCATACCATCTGCTCCTATCACTGTCCAAGGCCAGGGAGTTGCGGTCACTGTCTCTGAAATGCTCACCCACTGAGAGATCTGACACCTGACCTGGTTCTTTGCCCAGCACCAGTTCCAGTATGGCCTCTCGGTCTAGCATGACGTAGACTGACTTCCAATTAAACCATGGAACGACCTCATCTGTTCTCTCTGCAGTACAGAAACAAATTCTCCATGCAGTACAGAAACAAACCTCAGAGATCAGCAGAATTCACTGCATATTAAATTAATTAGGATCAAAAAGGTTAGCGAACAGAATGAAGATTATTAATTATTTAACTCTGGTTGTCACAATAAAAATAACACTCAGTGGCCACCTTATTAGGTACACCTGCTTGTCAAAACTAGCATCTAATCAGCCAATCATGTGGTAGCAACATGACACGAGAAATGTGATCCAAGTGATTTTGACAGTGTGGGTGCCAGACAGGGTGGTTTGAGTATCTCAGAAACTGATCTCCTGGGATTTCAATGGTCTAGAGTTTACAGAGAATGGAGCAAAAAGGGGGGGAAAAATCCAGTGAGCAGCAGTTCTGTGGATGAAAATGCCTTGTTAATGAGAGTGGTCAGAGAATGGCTGGACTGGCTCAAACTGACAGGAAGGCAACACTGCGTTACAACACACAACATGCTGAACCTTGAAGTGGATGGGCCACAGCAGCAGAAGACCACAAACATACACTCAGCGGCCACTTTATTTGGTACAGGAGGTACCTAACAAAGTGGCCACTGAGTGTATCTACCACACAATATAACTTTAAAATTTTCATTACAAATAAGAAATCCAGTTTGACAACTAGGGTTTAAATTGAAGTGTCTGCCCCATTGTTTTTTCCCCCCAGTTACATTACGGGGTTTATCTGTGTTTGAGTTCTACAAAGTCCTGATGGACATTCCAACAGCTCGCTCACAATATTCCCTAAGGCATTTACTGACTGGAATCCAGATTCACATTACCTGTGGCTGCTCAGGAATTTCTACAAAGCCATATTGATTTAAACACAAAGAAGTCAAAAATATCAGTTGTAAAGTGGAACCTGGAAACATAAAAGGTGATTTCAAATGAATGCAGGAAGTGTTGGGAACACTGAACAACACCTGTGGAAACTGAAACTCAATCTATCAATGCCCCTGGTTTATGATCTTTTATCAGGACTGGGCAGAAACAGAGATAAGAACAGGCTTTGAATCGTAGAGAAAGAAGTTTTGTGATACATTAATAAATTAAACAGACACTCACTAATATCACCAAGGGGGTGGGGTGAATCAAGGCTAGGAAAAAAGTCAGTGCTAAAGCTCTGGAAGGCCGATCACTTAACACTAAATCAGGATTAGCACTAACAAGAGAAAATCTACAGTTGCTGGAAATCCAAGCAACACACACTAAATTCTGGAGGAACTCAGCAGGCCAGGCTCCATCTATGGAGAAGAGTAAACAGTCGACGTTTCAGGCCGAGACCCTTCATCAGGACTGGAAAGAAAGATGAGAAGTCAGAAATAAGAAGGTGGGAGGAGGGAAGGAAGAAGTACAGGGTGGTAGGTGAGAGGTGAAACTGGGAGAGTAACTATGAGGGGTGAAGTAAAGAGCAGGGAACTGGGTAGGTGAAGGAGATAAAGGGCTGGAAAAGGGGAAATCTGACAGAAGACCATGGAAGAAAGGGAAGGGGTAAGAGTATCAGAGGGAGGTGACGGGCAGGTAAGATGATGAGGTGAGAGAGGGCAATCACCAGGTTCATGAAATCGATGTTCATGCCATCAGGTTGGAGGCTACAAGATGGAATACAAGGTGTTGCTCCTCCAACCTGAGTGTGGCCTCACTGCCACAGTAGAGGCCATGGACTGACATATCGGAATGGGAATGGGAAGTAGAATTGAAATGTGCGGCCACCGGGAGATGCTGCTTTTTTTTGGCAGATGCTCGGCAAAGCGGTCTCCCAATATACATCAAGTCTCACCAATATATAGGAGGCCACACCGGGAGCACTGGATACACAGGTGCCTCACGGGTGATGTGTCACCTCACTTGGAAGGACTGTTTGGGGCCCTAATGGGTAGTGAGAGAGGAGGTGTAGGGGCAGTTGTTACACTTGTCCCACTTGCACGGATAAGTACTAGGAAGGAGATCAGTGGGGAGGGATAAATGGACAAGGGAGTACGTAGGGAGCAAACCCTGAGGAAAGCCTGACGTGGGGGAGAAGGAAAGATATGCTTCGCAGTGGGGTCCCGTTGGAGATGGCAGAAGTTTCAGAGAATTATGCGCTAGGTGCAGAGGCTACTGGGGTGGTAAGTAAGGGCAAGAGGAACCCTATCCCTGGTGTGGTAGCAGGAGGATGGGGTAAGAGCAGACTGCACAAAATAGAAGAGATGCTGTTGAAGGCAGCGTTGATGGTGGAGGAAGGGAAGCTCCTTTCTTTGAAGAAGGAAGAGACTTCTCTGGTTCTAGAACGAAAAGCCTAATCCTGAGCAACTGTAACGAAAACCAATTCCCCCCGGGATTAATAAAGTATGTCTATGACTATGACAGAGCAGATGCAGCAAAGACGGAGGAACTGCGAGAAGGGGATGGCATTTTTAAACCTAATCTGATTAGGTTTAATATCAATCAGAATTACATTCAGGTTTAAGTTTGTTGTTTTGCAGCAGTAGTATATTGCAATACTTAATAATAAAAACTAATTTAAATATACATAAATTTAAGTTAAATTAATGCAAAAAGAGAAAAAAAGAAGTGAGGTAGTGTTCATGGGTTCAATGTCCAATTCAGAAATCGGATGGCAGAGGAGAAGAAGCTGTTCCTGAATCGCTGAGTGCGTGTCTTCAGGGTCCTGTGCCTCCTCATGTCCTGGGTGATGGGGATCCTTAATGATACATGCTACCTCTTGGAGTCATCTCTCCTTGAAGGTAATGGGGAGGCTAGTTCCCATGGCGGAGCTGACTGAGAGTACAACTTTCTGCAGCTTATTTCTGTTCCATAAGACATAGGAACAGAATTAGGCCATTTGGCCCATCGAGTCTGCTCTATCATTCAATCATGGTTGATCCTTTTTTTCCCTCCTCAATCCCATTCCCCGGCCTTCTCCCCATATTCTTTGATGCCGTGTCCAATCAAAAACCTATCAAGCTCAGCCTTAAATACACCCAACGACCTGGCCTCCACAGCTGCCTGTGGTAACAAATTCCACAAATTCACCATGCTCTGGCTAAAGAAATTTCTCCGTTATCTGTTTTAAATGGACGCTCCTCTATGTTGACACCCAGGAACTTGAATATTTCACCATTTTCACTTCTGATCCCTGTCTGAGGACTGGTGTGTGTTCTCCTGTCTTACCCTTTCTGAAGTCCACAATCAACTCTTTGGTGAGGTCACTTATTGTATTAGGAGGCCATTCAGGAGTCTAATAACAGCAGGATAGAAGCTGTCCTTGAGCGTGTTAGTATTTGTCTTCAGGCTTTTTATCATCTGATGGGAGAGAGGAGAAGAGAGAATGCTTGGGATGGGTGTGGTCTTTGATTATTTTGGCTGCTTTACCGAAGCAGTAAGCAGCATAGACAAGATCCATGGAGGGGAGGCCGGATTCCGTGATGTGTTGAGCTGAGTCCACAAGCCTGTAATTTCTTACAGACACGGGCAGAGCAGTTGCCATACCAAGTCACAATGCATCTGGATAGGATGCCTTCTATAGAGTATTGATAAAAATTGGTAAGGGCCAACAGGGACGTGCCAAACTTCTTTTAACCTCCTGAGGAAGTGTGTTTTCTTCACCGTGCTGTTTACATGATCTGACCAGGGCAGGCTATCGGTGATGTTCTGTCCAAATAACCTGAAGCTCTCAACCCTCTCGACCTCAGCACGCTTGATGAGGTCAGGAGTATGTGCAGTGCCCCCCCCCGCCCCCAGGTCAATAATCAGCTGATACCAAGTGAAAGGTCATTGTCATGGCACCATGCCACGAGGTTGATAGGTTCTTGATTAGTAAGGGTGTCAAAGGTTACGGGGAAAAAGCAGGAGAACAGTGTCAAGGAAAATACGTTAATTATGATCAAATGGCAGCACAAACTCGATGGGCCAAATAGCCTAATTCTGCTCCTATGTTTCACCCTCAACTGCAGAAGACATATGGACAAGCAACAGGCACATGGATAGAAAAAGTTTCAAGCGGGTTCCCAACAACACCATTCCCTTTGTTTAACGGTATTGTTCCAAGGCATTAAAAATAATGGGAACCCAGGTTTAGAGGGAGTTGGGCTAAACAGAGGCAAATGGAACAAGTTTGGGAAGGGCTCCTGGTTAGCATGGACAAACTGGGCTGAAGGGCAAGTTCCCTTGCGGCATGATAAAGACGACCTGCAGATCCAGCCGGTTCTGACACAGAGAAAGAATCTGATGTTTTGGAATTCAATTTCGAGTCTGTATGGCCTGAATGGAGACAATAGAGCATTGGAGCTTGTTAACGAGGAGGCCACAGACAGATCATGGGTCAGGGTGGGAGTGGTGTATACAAGAGGCAGGCAATAGGACCCATGGAGTAAATGCCACTGCTGCTGAAAGCACAACTGATTTCCCCCACTAGAGCAGAGCACATTATGAACACAGAATACCCTTGACTGGAAGAAGTGCAAGTGAATCACTACCTCAGCCACTGCTCCCTCTAACCTGCGCAGGTGTGCGACCACATAGTAACTGAAATGCTCCTGTGCACATAGCCTTCGTTGCCACGCAGTAGGAATGTTTTTTTTATACAGTATAATCTAAATATAATTTTGAAATTATGCTACTATAATTTTGAAATCTATGTTGATATAATTGTGAAATACTCTGTAATTATTTGTTAATGAATATAATTCATTAACTTTCTAAATAATAAATGTACCACAACTTTGAGTTTGAAACATTTCAGAGCTTCAACATGTTCACATTGTCAGTATTTCAAGTTACAACAGTATTACAAATTGTAACAATAAAAACAGAACTGAAGTCAGGAGCTCATTGAATAAACTGCCGGCCTGCTGAACACCGACGCTATCCAGTCAAAACATTTTAATTTGGCCTGTCAGTTGTTTTGACTGCTTGGCATTATTTACTTATATTGTCAGTTCTGGTTTGAGTTTGTTTGATGTGCATATTACAGAGAAAAAATTAACGTGCCGCACTGTTTTCAGGCTGTGTAAAAATATCTTGCTTAGAGAAAAGGTTGGTCTGAATGGAATAAAACATAATTAGAGGGAATGTTGACCTCAGCTGGAAAAAATCAGAATGGTTCTCCAGAAGGAGAGAAGTTTCATGAGAAAGGGACTGCTCCCTTTCCATTCCAGCCCTGAAGAAGGGTCTCGGCCCAAAACATCGACTGTTCACTCTTTTCCATAGAAGCTGCCTGGCCTGCTGAGTTCCTCCAGCATTTAGCGCGTGTTGCTGGCGGGGTGGGAGGGGGCACTGATTGGTGGAGTGGAAGAGCAGACCACAGTTGTAATCCCTTCAGAATACTGAGCAGACAGAAGGGCAGCAAGCTGACAGGTGGAGTAATCTCACTGAATGGGAGATCCAACCTGGGGCCTCTGCCATTTGTGACACATGGAAATGACCTGGATGTATATGAGATGGGTGGGTTAGGAAGTTTGCAGACGATACAAGGACTGGTGGTATTGTCGAAAAGTGCTGAAGATTCCAATGAAGACCGCCATAGATACAGTGGGATGTACGTAGATCAATTTGCAGAAAAGCCAAATGGAGTTCAATCTGGCGAAATGTGAGGTGTTGCCACATTTGGGCTTGAGAGAGCAAATATAAAGGGGCACTTCTCTGTTAATGGCAAGAGCCTTGGTAGTACAGAGGGATCTTGGGGTCCAAGTACGAGACTCCCCAAAAGTGACAGCCCAGACTGATAGGGTGGTAAAGAAAGAGTAGGGCGTGCTTGCCTTGTTGAGTTGAGGTAGTGAGTTCAAGCATCGGTAAATTATGGTGCAACTTTATAAAGCTATTGTTAGACTACATCTGGAGTAATGCCTTCAGTTCCGGTTGCTCCATTGTAGGATAGACGCGAAGCTTTGGAGACGGTGTGGGATGCTGCCGGGATTAGAAGACATGTACTATAAGGAGAGGCTGGACAACCCTGGGTTATTTTCTCTAGAGCAGCAGAGACGTGAAGTAGGGTTATAAGATAATGAGAGGCAAAGATTTAGTATTTTGTTCCCAGGGTAGAAAAGTCTGATACTAAAGGGCAGGCATGTAAGATGAGAGGCGATAAGATCAAACAGGATGTGCAATGCAGGTTTTTACAGAATAATTGGTGAATGCCCAGGAGTCACTGGAGTCAAATACTACAAAGGATCTAACTGCTGAATTCTAAGATTAGACTGTTTAATTGCTATTTTCTTTGCAGTTTAACAATTAATTATCAGCTTGCATTCTACTTACACACAAATAACTGCTTACCATGCATAAATGGCAAGGAGGTGGAAAGGGGTCCCAGTTTCAAGTTTTTGAGGTTGGGGGTGAACATCTATGAACGGCGTTCTTGGTCCGTCAACACAACCTCGATCGTAGGGAAGGTCCAACAGCAACTACCCGAGGTGCTAAAGGAGAGCTAATCTGCCCTGGAGATTGCTGGCCAACTTTTATCGATGTGTGATAGAGAGCATACTGACATACGGAACAGGACAGATCACAAAGCACTCCAACGGGTGATTAGGACGGCTCAGCACACCACTGGACCTGGAGACAATCTACATGTCTCGATGCCTATGGTGTGATTGTAACATCATTAAAGACCCATCCCATCCCGGACACTGTCTGTTCAATCTCCTGCCATCTGGTAGGAGATACAGAGACATCTTAGCCAAGACAGTAAGACTGAAAGCAGCTTCTTCCTAAGGACTGTTGTGTAGCCGAATAATACTAGACCCCAGCTTGCCAATGGCCTTTGAGTGTTATGGACTATCAAAGTCACTTGTTGCATGTACTGTCGATATGGGAATTCTTTTTAATTTAGTATGCATTGTAAATATCTGTTTTGCACGGACTGGAGTAGCACCACAATCTCATTGTCTTGAGCAAAGACAATTAAGCTATTTTCTGTTCTATGACTCCTGGTGGTGACAGTACACACAGAACAGTTTAAATCTATGCCTTAAGTACACCCAATGACTGTGGAGGCCAAGTCATTGGGTGCATTTAAGGCAGAGATGAATAGGCTCTTGATTAGCCAGGGCATCAAAGGGTATGGGGTGAATGCAAGGGAGTGGGGATGACTGGAAGAATTAGATCAGCTCATGATTGAATGCTGGAGCTGACTCAATGGGCCGAATGGCCCACTTCTGCTCCTATATCTCATGGTCTTATGGTCTAAATGCTTCTAGCAGTTATAAAAAAACATAATTCTGGAAAGCTCTGGAAGCGAATAAATGCCTTCTCATTTAACTTGCTACCTTTTTTTTAATTTACAGATATAACTGCCCAGTAACCTAATGACATAATCACAGGACAATTTACAATGACCAATTAACCTACAAACCTGTACACCTTTGGACTGTGGGAGGAAACTGGAGGAAACCCACACATTCCATGGGGAGGACGTACAGACTCCTCACAGATGATATTGGAATTAAAACCCAAACTCCGACGCCCAGGCCTGTAATAGGGTTGAATGAACACTTTCTGATTGGTTGTCTCTTCATATCTACAAATCTGTAATAGGGTTGTGCTAACCAACGGAATCCTTTATCTCAGTACAATAAAAATAGCTGTTTCATGCTAGGTGCCATCTTTGTTCATTCATCTTTCTTTAGTACCTGTCCCCCTCATTTGGATATTTGATCCTCCACAATATTCTGCGTGGGAATTTAAACGGGAGGTAGCAGTGTTTCTTTTTAAACGAGGTCAAGTTGTGAACTCGACATCAACCTGGCACGGATGGAGAGCGCGCTCGGGAGCAGTTTGTTACTGGATCAAACTCGGGAACGTCTGTTCTCGAGCCCGGTGATCTCAGCGAGCCACCAGCCAAACTATTGCTCGTTTCTACTTCCCTTTGTGCGATTAACTCTTCATAAAACGATCGTGAAGCAACAGGCTTTGTGCCTCTTTCCTGACTTCTAAAAGAACCTTGAAATAACACACCAGAATCCATCGGCATTTCAGAGGCTCTCAGATCGGCAGAGAATGGAGGGATATGTGTAGGCAGAAAGGATTCGGCATTTAATAACGAATTTTAATTAGATTGGCACAACATCGTGATAGGACAGCATGGTAGCATAGTGGTTACACAATGATTTAACAGTACCAGCGTCCAGGATTCACGCGTGTGTGTGCGTTTCCTCCAGGTGCTCTGGTTTCCTCCCACATTCCAAAGACCTCCCGGTTGGTAGGTTAATTGCTCATTGTAAATTGTCCCGCGATTAGGCCAGGGTTAAATCGGGGGTTGCTGAGCGGCATGGCCCGAGACACACAACAGTCTCTGGCGCTTACAGAAATGGTACAAGAAACCACAAGCATCCAATGAGCGGCAGTTCTGTGGGCGAAAACGCCTTGTTAATGACAGAGGTCAGAGGAGAATGGCCAGACTGGTTCAAGCTGACAGCAAAGTGACAGTAAGTGAAATAGCCAAGTGCTATTTGTTAACAGTGGTGTGCAGAAGAGCATCTCTGAATGCACCACACACTGAACCTTGAAATGGACGAGCTGCACTCAGGAGAGCACAAACGTGCACTCGGTGGCCATTTTGTCAGATACAGGAGGTACCTAATAAAGTGGCCACCGATTGTCGATAGCAGGTGCTGTTTGACAAAGATAACTGTGAAGGTATCAACCTAGTTATTAAAACCGAGAAGAGAATTATATGAATGGCTGTAGTCTAGAAATTATCTGGGAAAGGGTGATGTACACCAGCAACTGAAAGCAAACATACAGGGCAGAGAGCAGCCGAAGATAAGTTGGCCTTGATTGCAAGAAATTTTGAACATTAAGATAAGGATGTCTGACCACCAGGTGTAACCACACCTGGCACTTCGATGTCCTTACTTAAGAGAGAGATTTGCTGTCGAGGTCATGCAGAGGTGATTGGCCAGAATGATTCAGGGACAGCAGAACTGTTGCATGAGGAGAAATTGGATCCTTAAGTTTGCGTACTTAAGAGTTTAGTTGAGTGAGCGGGGACTGTATTGAAATATGAAAAATTCTGACCGGGCCTCATCGACTGAATGCAAGGAAGATGTCTCCCCTAACCGGTGGAGATCACAACGGCAAGACGACATTTAGAGCTCGGGCAAGGGGAAATTTCTTCACTCAAGAGGCTAGCAGCCCTGTGGAACTCTCTACCAAAAATGTGGTGGAGGTCAAGTCACTGAATAGATTGAAGGATAAATGTTGAGTCACAAAGGAAATGGGGAGAGAGCAGGAATACTGTATAAAGCAGGGATTTCCAACTTGGGGTCCATGAATGTCTCAGATAATGGTAGGGGTCTATGACATTAAAAAATGTTGGACCCCTGGCACAGAGAATTAGCCTTGATCATAATAAACAGGTGAACAGATTTCAAAGGACAGAATGGCCTTCAGCTGCTCCTACTTTCCTCTGTTCCTGGGATTCAAAGACTTTGAGTAGCTGCTTGCAGATGTGGAACACATGAACCTAAAGTACTATCAAGCCAGGAAAGTACAAACCACCGTCCTTCGACCCCATGCTGTTGGCAGCGCTGCCCAAGGAACAGAAGCTCATTTTCAGAAACTCGTTCTCACTGAAATTTAGATGGATAGGGGAGGGGATCTCAATAAAACCCATTGAAAATTGAAAGGCCTAGATAGAGTGGAAGTGGAGAGGATGTTTCCTATAGTTGGGAAGTCTAGGACCAGAGGACACAGATAGAGTGGATGTTTCCTCTAGCGGGGGAGTCTAGGACCAGAGGACACAGATAGAGTGGATGTGGCGAGGATGTTTCATATAGTGGGGGAGACTAGGACAAGAGGGCACAGCCTCAGAATAGAGCGACTTCCATTTAGAACGAATATTTAGCCTACTGAAGAGAGGTTGACACCCGACACAGTGGTGCCAGGATAACAGCCTCTCCCTCAATGTCTGAAAAACAAGAGCTGATTGTGGACTACAGAAGGAACAGAGACAGGCTCGGCCTGATCAACATCAATGGGTTTGCAGGTGAGAGGGTGCGTAGTTTCAGGTTCCTCGGTATACACATCACCAGTTATCTCACCTGGACTGTACACACCGGCTGTGTGGCAAAAAAACACAACAGCATCTCTTCCACCTCAGATGACTGAAGAAGTTTGGCATGGGCCCCCAAATACTCAAGACCATCTACGCTGAGAGCATCCTGACTGGCTGTATCACCGCCTGGTACGAGAACTGCACCAACCTCGATTGCTGGGCACTGCAGAGAGTGGTACGGACAGCCCAGTGCATCTGTGGATGTGAACTTCCCTCCATTGAGGACATTTACAGCAGCAGGTGCAGAAAGAAGGCCTGGAAGATCATTGGAGACACCAGTCACCCCAACCATAAACCGTTTCAGCTGCTTCCGTCAGCAGCATTAAAGCCAGGACCAACAGGCTACAGGACAACATCCTTCTTTAGGCAATTAGGCTTTTAAATTCACAGGTCTGTACATTGCAACAGAGTCTGAATGCAAAAATTCTAACTCCCTCACGTTGTAAGATTTTAAATAAATTCTTTAGCGGGCAGTGAATCTGTGGAATTCATTCCCACAGGTATCTGGGGAGGTCAAGTCATTGGGTGTATTTAAGGCAGAGGTTGATAGGTTCTTGATCAGTCAGGGCAATAAGGACATATGAGGAGAACAACGTTCAGCGGGACAATAAATCAGCCATGATGGAATGGCAGAGTAGACTCGATGGTAACCTTATGTATTGCACTGTACTGCTGCCACAAAAAAAAACAAATTTCATGACCTATGTGAGTGATGATAAACCTGATTCTGATATGGGTCCCTATTGTGGACTGAGAGTGGGAAGGCGGCAGGGAGAGGGGAATCATGGTTGGGAAAAGGGGAAGGGAGAGGGGAGGGAGCAGGAAGCACCAGAGAGACATTCTGTGATGATCAATAAACCAATTGTTGGGGGGTTTGGAGAGGGTTTAAATTTATGGGTGTTAACATACCAAATGTCCCATCCTGGGCCCAGCTACAGTCACAAGGAAGGCATGCCACTGTCTTTACTTTTTTCGAAGTCGGGTTGGTGTGTCACTGAACACTTCTGCAGATGTGCTGTTGAAAGTATCCTGACCGGATGCACCAGATCTGCTACGGCGATTCGAATGCACAGGGAGCTAAGAAGCTGCAGCGAGTAGTGGACTCAGCCCAATACATCACAGGCACACCACTCCCACTGTCAGTACTATCTACATGAGGAGGTGGTGGCTGACTTCAGGCCAAAACCAACTTTCCCTCTAATGTTTTTTCTTACGGCTGCATGGACCAACCATTAAGAACCTAGAACATAGAACAGTACAGCACAGTATAGGCCCTTCAGCCCACAATGTTGTTACTCTGAGCAGGAAACTTTCACACAGCCTGAAGCCTGCATGGCACTTTAAATGCTTTTTTGTGTAATATGCATACTATGAGTGTTTGGAATGAGAATTGAGAAACACATTCTTCTGACTTTATTGATAAATTGATGGTCATAATGAAATACAGTACAACAAACAAAATTTTTCAGGTTCCGCTAATCTTTTTCTCATCTGTCTTTATTACAAATCCATTGTCTGAAAACAATGTCCAGATTAATTTTGCAAAAGGGTGACAGGACTGTGCAGAAGTCTCACTCTATATACCGAGAGTGCCCAAGACTTTTGCACAGTCCTGTATTTGTCAACGTGGAGTGGAGAGCGAGTTTGTAAATCTGACAGGAGCAAAGGATGTTGGGAATGGTGAGGGTGGGGCACCGTGGGAGGGGTATGGGACAGGTGGCAGAGAAGGAGTGTCAGAGGTGGGTACAGACACACCCAGCCCTGAGACACCAGGCAAGGTTATTTGATTCCAAACAATTGGTTTATTGATCATTACAGAATGTCTCTCTGGTGCTTCCCGCTCCCTCCCCTCTCCCTTCCCCTTTTCCCAACCATGATTCCTCTCTCCCTGCCCCCTTCCCACTCTCAGTCCACAATAGAGACTCATATCAGAATCAGGTTTATCATCACTCACGTATGTCAGAAAAACATGTCAGCCCTGCCAAAGGGTTTCAGCCCGAAACGTCGACTGTACTCTTCTTAGATGCTGCCTGGCCTGCTGAATTCCTCCAGCATTTTGTGTGTGTTGCTTAATTTCCAGCATCTGCAGATTTTCTCTTGCTTGTCATGAAATTTGTTTTTTTTTGTGTGGCAGCAGTACAGTGCAATACATAAAATTACTACAGTACTCTGCAAAAGTCTTAGGCATCCTAGCGATAAACAATATATGCTTCTTTTGCACACTCTGCGGGTCCAGAGAAGATTTCAGTGATGGTTCCTGGGATACAACGCCTATTCCATCAGATTATGTACAGCAAGTCCTGCGGCCACTAATCACAGTTTGCTCACTGTGTGAATTCAGTTCTGAAGCACAATATAAAAGTCAAGGCTTTATTAATCAGCACTCTGAGGTGACGGTTATGATGAAAGAGAAAGAACGATGGTCTGTTTGGTGGAAGATGAAAGGGCAAGAAATCCATAACAAAAATAACACTACCATCAGACAGACACACAAACAGCTGAAATTTGTAATTCTTCAAATGCGCTCAGAGATGTTCACAGATCACCTGTACACAATGACACACTTTGTCGAGGATGAATGAGGAAAGCCATTCAGTACAGCTTCTCTGCGCTGGTTTCCTGCATCTTTTAGAATTGATTTTCAACTTCTCTTACTTGTTTTTGAAGCTCTTAATTGTCTGGGACCAGAGTACATCACAGAATCGTTTTCGGTTTATAATCCCATTTGTGCTCTCAGGCCTCTCAGACAATTTCGCTCAAAAGACAATTGGCAGGTCAGCTTCTTTGAAGTAGGTTCCTAAACTGTGGAACTCAATATCTAAAACTATAAGGGATGCAGACTCAGTTGACACTTTTAAATGGCAGCCCAAAATTTATTATTGAAGACCATAAAACCACAAGGCATAGGAGCACAATTAGGCCATTTGGCCCATCAAGTCTACTCCGCCATTCAGAAGGCTGATTCCCAGTCCCACTTCCCAGCTTTCTCCCCGTAACATAGAACATCGAATAGTACAGCACAGTACAGGCTCTTCAGTCCACAATGTTGTGCTGACCCTCAAACCGTGCCTCCCATATAAGCTCCCACCTTAAATTCCTCCATATACCTGTCTAGTAGTCTCTTAAACTTCACTAGTGTATCTGCCTCCACCACTGACTCAGGCAGTGCATTCCATGCACCAACCACTCTCTGAGTAAAAAACCTTCCTCTAATATCCCCCTTGAACTTCCCACTCCTTACCTTAAAGCCATGTCCTCTTGTATTGAGCAGTGGTGCCCTGGGGAAGAGGCGCTGGCTATCCACTCTATCTATTCCTCTTATTATCTTGTACACCTCTATCATGTCTCCTCTCATCCTCCTTCTCTCCAAAGAGTAAAGCCCTAGCTCCCTTCATCTCTGATCATAATCCATACTCTCTAAACCAGGCAGCATCCTGGTAACCTTTGATGCCATTTCCAATGAAGAAACTATCAAGCTCAGACTTAAATACACTCAACGACCTGGCCTCGAATGCTGCCCGTGGTAATAAATGCCACAAATTCATCACCCTCTGGCTAAAGAAATTTCTCCGCACCTCTGTTTTAAATGGATGCCCTTCTATCCTGAAGCTGTGCCCGCTTGTCCTAGACTCCCCCACCATAGGAAACATTCTATTCCACATCTACTCTGTCCAGGCCTTTCAACATTTGAAAAGTTTCAATGAGATCCCCCTCATCCTTCTAAATTCCAGCATGTACAGACCCAGAGCTATCAAACGTTCCTCATATAATAACCTTCATTCCTGGAATCATCCTTGTGAACCTCCTTTGAACCCTCTCCAATGCCAGCACATCTTTTCTAAGATAAGGGGCCCAAAACTGTTCACAATACTCAAGGTGAGGCCTCACCAGTGCCTTATTAAGCCTCAGCATCACATCCCTGCTCTTGTATTCTAGACCTCTTGAAATGAATGCTGACATTACATTGGCCTTCCTCACCACCAACTAAAAGTAGCCTTGCTTTTAACTAACATTTTTTTGTGCTGGATTTTCATGCTTATTTTAATTTCAGATTTTATTTTTATCCCAGTGTAAATCACTCTGAACTACGTCATCTGTACGAAAGATGCTCAAGAAATAAAGTTATTAAGACAGATCATGCTGTTACACTGTCTGTCAAGCAATGGCTAAGGGCTTCTAGTCCACAGACCCCTCGGTTAATAATAAGGCTCCCTGGCATAAAAAAGATTGTGAACCCCTCCAAGGTCCAACAACAACGTGACTTGACACTCAGTGGCCACTTTATTTGGTCGTCGTCGTCATCATGGCTATCTTTTGAGTTTGAGAGTGGTCTTCGTTCTGAAGAAATGGCCCACAGAGCGGAGATGCCTGTGCGTGTATTTGTTTAACGTGTACTTGATGTTGCACTCCAAGAAGCACACGATACTTCACAAATCAACCAACTGATTCCAATGGCATGGAAACCGCGACGATTGGAGCCGATGAATTTGTTGCAGCCTCCACCCACCTTCACAGCCATTGAGTTCAAAGTAACTTCATCCGTCTGTTCCACCGTTGATGTCTTGGTTGGATTGTTTTTTTGTCAGGGACAATTAGGTACACCTGCTTGTTAATGATAATACCTCATCTGCCAATCACGCGGCAGCAACTCTGTACATGCAGACACGGTCAAGAGGTTCAGTTGTTGTTCTGACCAAACATCAGAATGGGAAAGAAATGTGATCTGAGTGACTTTGACCGTGGAATGATTGTTGGTGCCAGACAGGGTGGTTTGAGTATCTCAGAAACTGCTGATCTCCTGGAATTTTCATCACACACAACAGTCTCTAGAGTTTGCAAAAGACAAAAAAGGATCCAGTGAGCGGCAGTTCTGTGGGCAAAAATGCCGTTTTAATGAGAAAGGTCACAGGAGAATGGCCAGACTGGCTCAAGCTGACAGGAAGGTGACAGTAACTCAAATAACCACACGTTACAACAGAGGTACCTCTTGTATCTAATAAAGTGGCCACTAGGTGCAGTTCTTCAGATCAACAGGATAGTGAAGAAGGAATCTGATACACTTACTTGGGGACCGAGTACAAGAGTTTTGATGTCACGTTACAACAGGAAGCCGAGAAGCAATTTCCCATACAGGGGATGGTAGGTACATGGAAAGAGCTGCCAGAGCAAGTTACTGAGGCAGGTACAATTGCAACAGTTAGACAGGGACACAGATGGTAAAGGTTTATAGCAGGGGTTCTCAGCCTGGGGTCCATGGACCCCTTGGTTAACGGTAGGGTCCATGGTATAAAAAAGGTTGGGAACCCCTAGCTCAGAGGGATATAAGATGGAAGCAGGCAAACGGGACTGGGTCAGGTCAGCAACCTGACCAACATGATGAGTTGGGCCGAAGGGACTTTTTCCCATGATGTGCAACTCCACGACTTGATTATAAGTTTTTGGTCAAAAGTTTTAAAGCGGTTCAGTGATGGAAGAATGTAAGGAAATATGGTAAAGACTTTAAGGCCAGGGCTCAGGTTCTTAAAGAACGGAGCACTACAAACACATGCCCTTCGGCCCATCGACCTGCACCTGGACCATACCCTCCATACCACTCCCATCCATGTACCCATCCAAATTTCTCTTAAGTGGTGAAACTGGCCCCATATCCACCACTTGTGCTGGTGGCTCATTCCACATTCTCCCTCTCCCTCTGAATGAATGAAAAAGTTTCCCCTCAGGATTGTCTTAAACATAAACGTGAAATTCTGCAGTTACTGGAAATCCAAAGATACTGAAAATGCTGGGAAACTCAGCAGGTCAGGCAGGATCTGTGGAAATGGGTAAACAGTCAAAGTTTTGGCCTGAGACCCTTCATCAGGACTGGAAAGAATGGGAAAAGAAGTCAGAATAAGAAATTTGTTGGGGGGGGGGGAGAGAGGAGGACAATCTGGAAGGTGATAGATGGTGGGCGGCGGGAAAGGTAAAAGGCTGGAGAGTTAGGAATCTGATAGAGAGGAGAGTGGACCATAGGAGAAAGGGAAGATGGAGGTGACCTGGGGGAGGTGATAGACAACTGAGAAGAGGTAAGAGGCCAGAGTGGGGAAAAGAGGAAGAGGAGAGGCAGAGGGAAAAATATTTTTACCTGAAGAAATCGATTAAACATTTAATATTTCAACTTCTTGCCAGCAGAAGGTAGTCACGAACAGTGCAGCCAGAATTCACTGTGAAGCCAATGCTGTGTAACTGGCTTAAATCAGTTTGGTTTAACAGGAAGCTATTATAACCAAGATCAGGCTGACTGCCAAACAAAATGACAGCGTCTGACTAATTTAAAAATACGCATCACAGATACACCAATGCAATTTGACAAGGCAAGCAGACCCTCACTGCCTCCATCTGCTGATCAGTAAAGGTTCACACCAAGAAAACATTATAATTAACACGGAGAGTGGAATAAAAATTAATGTATCAGCATCGTGCTATTTTAACCTTGAGGACAACTGAGTGACTTGGCAGATTATTTACAGTTCTGCTTTGATTCTGACACCTAAAACTCCATGAATATTTGAAGTTCCTGATTGTATACAAGTTTAAACCATTCAGTTCATTAAAAAAGTTTGAACAAGGGGATTTAATAAGCCAAACTAAAGAACTTCAACTTCTTCAACTTCAGGAAATTTTTCCCCTTCCCCTTCCCTCTTCTTCTATTTCCCACACTGGCCTCTTACCTCTTCTCCTCACCACCCCCCCCCCCCCACACTCCTCTCTTATCGGATTCCTTCTAGAACATAGAACATAGAATAGTACAGCACAGTACAGGCCCTTCAGCCCACAATGTTGTGCTGACCCTCAAACCGTGCCTCCCATATAAGCCCCCACCTTAAATTCCTCCATATACCTGTCTAGTAGTCTCTTAACTTACTAGTGTATCTACCTCCACCACTGACTCAGGCAGTGCATTCCACGCACCAACCACTCTCTGAGTAAAAAACCTTCCTCTAATATCCCCCTTGAACTTCCCACCCCTTACCTTAAAGCCATGTCCTCTTGTATTGAGCTGTGGTGTCCTGGGGAAGAGGCGCTGGCTATCCACTCTATCTATTCCTCTTATTATCTTGTACACCTCTATCATGTCTCCTCTCATCCTCCTTCTCTCCAAAGAGTAAAGCCCTAGCTCCCTTAATCTCTGATCATAATGCATACTCTCTAAACCAGGCAGCATCCTGGTAAATCCTTTCCAATGTACCCTTTCCAATGCTTCCACATCCTTCCTATAGTGAGGCGACCAGAACTGAACACAGTACTCCAAGTGTGGCCTAACCAGAGTTTTATAGAGCTGCATCATTACATCGTGACTCTTAAACTCTATCCTTCGATTTATGAAAGCTGATACCCCATAAGCTTTCTTAACTACCCTATCCACCTGTGAGGCAACTTTCAGGGATCTGTGGACATGTACCCCAAGATCCCTCTGCTCCTCCATACTACCAAGTATCTTGCCATTTACTTTGTACTCTGCCTTGGAGTTTGTCCTTCCAAAGTGTACCACCTCACACTTCTCTGGGTTGAACTCCATCTGCCACTTCTCAGCCCACTTCTGCATCCTATCAATGTCTCTCTGCAATCTTCGACAATCCTCTACACTATCTATAACATCACCAACCTTTGTGTCGTCTGCAAACTTGCCAACCCCCCCCTTCTACCCCGACATCCAGGTCGTTAATAAAAATCACAAAAAGTAGAGGTCCCAGAACCGATCCTTGTGGGACACCACTAGTCACAATCCTCCAATCTTCTTCTCCAGCTCTTTGCCTTTTCCACCTCTCACCTCCCAGCTTCTCACTTCATCCCCTCTCACCACCCACCTAGATTCACCTATCACCTTCCAGCTTGTCCTCCTTTCCCTCCCCACTTTCTTATTCTGGCTTCTTCCCCCCTCCTTTCCAGTCCTGACGAAGGGTCTTGGCCCAAAATGTTACTTGTTTATTCCCATCTACAGATGCTACCTGACCTTCTGAGTTCCTCCAGAATTGTGTGCGTGCTGCTCTGGATCTCCAGCACGAGCAGAATCTCTTGTGTTTAGGATTCAATACTGTACATATCCTTTGCAGATTTTAAAGGCGAACCAAACAATTACACAGAACAGTACAGCACAGGAATTGGCCCTTCAGCATACCCCATCTGTGCCAATCATGATGTTAATCTGAGCGACTCTTCATCTCCTGCTCTCGATATTTATTGCTTAGTTATTTATTTTTATTATTGTTGTTGTATTTCTGTTTTTTCTCAGCTTAAGCTGGTAAAACCTGAGATACGGGCATAGCCAAGCACACTGCTAGGAACTTTCTTAATTGCTAAGAACTTTCAGACTATTCTAGTGGTGTTTGGTTTTGTGGCTTTCTGGAGATTTACATAAATATTGCTGTGTAGGCCTGATTGTTTAATGCTACTGTGTAGTGACTTTGGGTTTACACCAGCTGTAGATATTACTACTGGGACAATGTATACCCTGTTCACATTCCAAAGTCTTTCAATTTCTTCTTTCAGTGCAGCATATTTCTGGAGTTTTTCACTTATTGATTTCTGTAAGTTATGTGTGCTTGGAAAGGCTGTTTCTAGTAACTAAGTTGTTTTGCTTGTTTATCCTGTAATATCATATCCAGACAGTTATTATGGATTGTCCCATCTGTAATAATGGATCAGTCATATTATAAATTTGTAGGCTCTAACAGTAAAATTGGATCAGGTTTGTATTTGTAGGAAGGTATGAGTTTGTATTTGAAAGTAAGATTTTGGTGAATGATATTATTAGTATTTTCTGCATTTGCACAATTTGTTGCCTTTTACACACTGGTTGTTCACCCTGTCAGTGTGGTCTTTCATTGACAAGTTCATGGCCTAAGGTAGAAGGAGATGAGTTATTAACTTCAACCTCTGCATTATCAATCAAAGAGTTGAGCTGCACGTGCATGTAAACGAGAGCATCTTGGACCTCCAGGTGTCCACAGCAGGGGGTGATTGATAAGTTCGGTAACCTATGGTGGAGAGGAGATGAGTTAATACAGCTCTCGTTACATGCACGTGTAGTTCAACTCTGAGTGAAAATACAGAAAGTTTGAAGCTTCTCCTCATCTCCTTCTACTTCAGGCACAAACTTATCAATCACCCCTGCTGTGGACCACTTCTGGAGGTCCAAGATGCCGACTCCTACAAAGAAGGGATCCATAGCTCCACGACTGCTGGACTAAGTGTGTAAATGTAGGAAAAATAAATGTGCTAGGTCTTCTAGAATTGACTCCTTCTACCTTAGGCCACAAACTTATCAATCACCCCTCGTATCTACGCCCTCTCATTCTAGACTCCCCAACCTTGGGGAAAAGACAATGACTGTCCACCTTATCCTTACTCCAAATGATTTGATAAATCTCTCTGAGGTCGTCTCTCATTTTCCTGAGCCTCAGGAAATAAAGTTCCAGTGTGGTCAACCTCTCCTATAACTCAGGCTGAGAGTCCAATCAGTCTTCTGCATCCTCTCCAGCTTGACAATATCTTTCCTACAACATGATGTCCAAAACTATACCCAATACATCAAGTGCAGCCTCAACACTAACCGCTGCAAAATGACACTAGAGAGGTAGTAATGGAGGACAAGAAAGTGGCAGATGAACTAAATAAGTATTTTGCATCAGTCTTCACTGTGGAAGACACTGGCAATGTGCCTGAAGTTCGAGAGTGAGTGAAGTTGTCACTACTAGGGAGAAGGTTCTTTGAAAACCTGAAGGCAGATAAATCACCTGAACCAGATATCTACACCCCACAGATAGCTGAAGAGATTGTGGAGGCATTAGTAATGAGCATTCAGGAGAATCAAATGATTCTGGCACGGTTCCAGAGGACTGGAAAATTGCAAATGTCATTCTACTCTACAAGAAAGGAGAGAGGCAGAAGAAAGGAAATTATAGGCCAGTTAGTTTGACCTCAGTGGTTGGGAAGATGTTGGAGCTGATTGTTAAAGACTTGGTTTTGAGGTACTTGGAGGCACGTGATAAAATAGGCCGTAGTCCTATGGTGGAGAAGTCTAAGACCAGAGGACACAGACTCAGAATAGCCTCAGCCTCAGACGTCCATTTAGGATGCAGATGAAGAGGAATTTCTTTTGCCAGAGAGTGGTGAATTTGTGGAATTTGTTGCCACATGCAGCTGTGGAAGTCAAGTCATTGGGTATATTTATGGCAGAGGTTGATAGATTCTTGATTAGTCGGGGGAATATGGGAAGAAGGCAGGGGATTGGGGCTGAGATAGAAAATAGATGAAGGAACGGTGGACCAGTCGATGGGCCAAATGGCCTAATTTTGCTTCTATATCTTATGGTCTTAACATAATATCCTAGTTCCAAACTTGTTGCCCTGACTGACACAAGCCAGCAAGCTAAATGTCTTCTTCAGCACCATGCCTACTTGTTCAGCCACTTCATTCAGCGAACTGTGTCCTTGTAATCCCAGGCCCTCTGTTCTACAATACTCACAGAATGGTCAGTGACCTGCCATTCTTTTGCAGTCCTAGCCAAAATACATTACCTCAGATTTATCTAGGTTGAAATCTATTTGCCATCCCCTAAATGATCAAGATCTCTTTGAAATTCATTGTAACCTGCTTCACTACCAACAAAACTGCAAATTTAAAAACACACCAGCAAACTTGCTGTTCGTGCTATAGGGTGCCTAAGACTTTTGCACAGTTCTATAAATCATTTACCTAAATAAAGTACTTGAATACTGTGCTCACTTCTGGTCGCCCCACTACAAGGAGGACGTGGAAACCATAGAAAGGGTGCAGAGGAGATTTACAAGGATGTTGCCTGGATCGGGGAGCATGCCTTATGAGAATAGGTTGAGTGAACTCGGCCTTTTCTCCTTGGAGTGACAGAGGATGAGAGGTGACCTGATAGCGGTGTACAAGATGATAAGAGGCAATGATCTTGTGGACAGTCAGAGGTTTTTCCCAGGGCTGAAATGGCGAGCATGAGACGGCATAGTTTTAAGGTGCTTGGAAGTAGGCACAGAGGAGATGTCAGGGGTAGGTTTTTTTTATGCAGAGAGTGGGGAGTGCATGGAATGGGCTGCCGGCAGCCGTGGTGGAGGTGGAAATGATAGGGTCTTTTCAGAGACTCCTGGATGGCTACATGGAGCTTAGAAATATAAAGGGCTACGGGTAAAGCCTAGGTAGTTCTAAGGTAGGGACATGTTCGGCACAGCTTTGTGGGCCGAAGGGCCTGCATTGTGCTGTAGGTTTTCTATGTTTCTATGTTAAAGAATTTCAGTGTGAGGCACCCGCTCACGCCAGGTAATTCCCAGGATGCGCTGGAGGCAGCTTATGTGGAAACACTCCAAGGACTTGATGTGACGGCTACAGGTTACCCAAGCTTCACAGCTATAAAGGACACAGACCGCTTGGTATACGGCGACCTTTGTGGAGGGACGAAGGCTCCTGTTTTGTATTACACTGAAATACTTGTAAAGACCAACTGCAGAGTTATTGAGGCCATGATCACCCAGCGTCAGCTGCAGAGGCTGGGGCACGTGATAAGGATGCCCCCATGTCGGCTACCCCGCAGAGGGTTATTCGGCCAGCTACATCATGGTCGACGCTCAGCTGGAGGGCCGAAGAAGCGCTATAAGGATCAAATGAAGAATGCTTTAAGGAAGTGCAAGGTTAGACCCGAGGACCTGGAGGATGTTGCTGCTGACTGTACCGCTTGGCGACAGCTGTGTAGGGACGGGGTTCATATTCTGAGGATGGAAAGAACAACCAGAAGACAGCAGAAGAGAGCCAGGAGAAATGCAGCCAAGGTTGCCACCACTACCACATATACATGTCCCACCTGTAATAGAGCTTGTGGGTCCAGGATAGGACTGTACAGTCATCAAAGATCTCACCGTTAAAGGAGTGGACATCGTCATCAGATTTCAATGGACAACCGAAGAGAAGAGATGTTAAAGATTAAGAAGCCAGCACTGACCCATGTGGTTCCCCACTAATCACAGGCCTCCAGTCAACTATCACCCTCTGCTTCATCTCATGAGAGCCAATTCTGATTCCACTTTGCTGACTCCCCTGAATCTCATGTGACCTGATCTTTCTGATCAGCCTACCACGTGGGACCTTGTCAAAGTCATAGTCATAGTCATACTTTATTGATCCCGGAGGAAATTGGCTTTTGTTACAGTTGCACCATAAATAATAAATAGTAATAGAACCATAAATAGTTAAATAGTAATATGTAAATTATGCCAGTAAATTATGAAATAAGTCCAGGACGAGCCTATCGGCTCAGGGTATCTGACCCTCCAAGGGAGGGGTTGTAAAGCTTATAAAGGGCCAGATGGTAACGGCTTTAGCTCGTCTCGAAGGACAATGGCTGGCAACAACGGCACTGGACTGACCTCTCCAGGGGACAAGCCTGGGCGGAGGGTATGGAGATCCTGGGATGCCCAGTTGTCAAGATCCCCCTCTCGACCTCACCAGTGTAGTCCAAAGGAAAGCTTATGAAGCAATACATTTGGCGCCAGCTTGGCTACAGGAGATGCCGGAACATCCAGCCGCCTTAGGAGCTCCACTCCAGATTTTCTGTCTCTACAGAGCCAAGACTTTTTCACAGCACCATGTATTTTAATGCAAGGAGTGCAGAGGGTGAGGCTGATGAGTTGAGAGCCTGGTCTAATATGTGAAACTACAACAGTGTAGCCATTACAGAAACATAGTTGAGAAAAGGCAAGTATAAAAACAAGGAGATAATGCTGAGGCTTTATAAGACACCAGTCAGCCCACGCTATCATCAACAGTTTTGGGCCCCATATCTCAGAAAGGACATGTTGTCATTAGACAGAGTCCAGAGCTGCTTCATGAGGATTATTCTGGGAGTGAAGGGGTTAACATTCAGCAGATTTAGGCCTGTGCTCACTGGAATTTAGAAGATGCATGGGGATCTCATTGAAAGGACTGGATAGGGTAGATGTGGAGAGGACGTTTCCTATGGTGGGAGTATCCAGAAATAGAGGGCACAGCCTCAAAATTGAGCAGCAACCCTTTAGAACTGAGGTAAGGAGGACTTTTTTAAGCCAGAGAGTAGTGAATCTGTGGAATGCTCTGCCACAGACTGTCGTGGAGGCCAAGTCCGTGCATATGCTTAGAGCGAAAATTGATAGTTTCCCGACTGATCAGGGCAAAGGATGTGGCAAGACGGCAGTTGTATAGGGTTGAGTGGAATCCAGGATCAGCCATAATGGAATGGCAGAGCAGACTCAAAGGACATAATCAATACAATACTGTGCAAAACTCTCAGCTAGGGTGCCCAAGACTTTTGCACGTTTGTCAATATGGAGCAGAAAGTGAGTTTGTAAATCTGGCGGGAGCAAAGGATGTTGGGAATGGTGAGGGTGGAGCACCGTGGGAGGGGTGTGGGACAGGTGGCAGAGGAGTGTCAGGAGTGGGTACAGACACCAGGCAAGGTAATTTGATTCCAAGCAATTGATTTATTGACCATTACAGAATGTCTCCAATTCTCTGGATTCTTTCAAGAAAGAAATAGAGCTCTTAAAGATAGCGGACTCAAGGGATATGGGGAGAAGGCAGGAACAGGGTACTGATTGTGGATGATCAGCCATGATCAGAGTGAATGGCGGTGCTGGCTTGAAGGGCCGAATGGCCTACTCCTGCACCTATTGTGTATTGTCTCTCTGGTGCTTCCCGCTCCCTCCCCTCTCCCTTCCCCCTTTCCCAACCATGATTCCCCTCTCCCTGCCCCCTTCCCACTCTCAGTCCACAATAGAGACCCAGATCAGAATCAGGTTTACCATCACTCACACATCATGAAATTTGTTTTTTTTTTGTGGCAGCAGTACAGTGCAATACATAAAATTACTACAGTGCTTTGCTTGGGCAGATATAATCTGTGGAATTCTCTGCCACAGGAAACAGTTGAGGCCAGTTCATTGGCTATATTTAAGAGGGAGTTAGATATGGCCCTTGTGGCTAAAGGGATCGGGGGTATGGAGGGAAGGCAGGTACAGGGTTCTGAGTTGGATGATCAGCCATGATCATACTGAATGGCGGTGCAGGCTCAAAGGGCCGAATGGCCTACTCCTGCACCTATTTCCTACGTTTCTATATATAGCTAGGATGCACAGTGCTGTATATAGTAGTCTAGGTCTCACCAATGCCCCATAAGAATGAAACCCATCCCTATTATTACCTTCAATAATAAATGACAATATTACTAGATTTCTGAATTACTTGCTGCAAATTTACACTCGGACCCTCATAACCTTAACCTCTCTGAAAACCTTCGCAGATAATAGCCCATTTTTTCATGCCCAGCTGGACAATTGCACATTATGCTCCATTTTATAACATCGTCCTCAACGTCAACAACTTCAAAGGAGATGGTGATCAACTTCAGGAGAATTCGCACTACTCACAGCTCAACAGTAGAAACTGTGAGCAGTTTCAAACTCCTGGGGGAGCACATCTCACACAGCCCCAGAACACATTCCCTACAGCCAAGAAAGCTCACCAACCCCTCTACTCTCTGATGAGGCTGACAGAGTTTGACTATGCAGATCTGCATACACTGAGCGGAGAGCACCCTAACAGGCGGAGATCATCACTGCACGGAGGGAAGCTGCACTGTGGCGGGCAGGAAGGCTCTACAAAGGCCAACGATATCACGAGGGATCCTACCCATGGACTGTTGTCCCACCACTACAACATACTCATCACCTATGCCTGGTTACGTACAGACAATCACCGTTCTATCAGTTACTGGTACACCGCCTTTCATAGGATTGCTTTTATATATATGCATTATTATTAAGTGCTTTTTAATCAACCTCGAGAGTTTACATGCATCATTGCTGTCGCAGTTTATGTTCCACCGGATGCTAATGCTAAAGTAGCCATGAAAGACCTCAGTGCCGCATTTAGCAAGCTGCAGACATTGCATCCAGACGGAGCCTTTATTGTCGCTGGGGACCATAATCATTGTAACCTACATACCGTGCTTCCAAGATTTTACCAAAATATATCATGCACCACAAGGGGTAATAAAACCTTAAATCATGTCCACACAAATGTGGCTGATGCTTACAAAGCCACTACCCTCCCCCACCTGGGACAGTCCCACCATCTTTCATTGTTTCTGTTTCCCAAGTATAGCCCAGTCATTAAACCCACAATGAAGACTATTAAGATCTGGCTGGAGGGTGCTGACTCTGCTCTACAGCACAAATTCCAGCACACAGACTGGAGCACGTTGCTGCCCGTGCCTCCACAGACTCTCAGATTAACATTGATTTATACACCAACTCTGTCCTTGAGCACATCAACAAGTGTGTAGATAGAGAGACATCACAAAAACAAATAAAACTTTTCCCCAGTCAGAAACCATGGATGAACAGAGAACAGAGAAGTGGCATGGCATACAGGTCATCACAGACTTCAAACCACCTAGCACTGTGCCCCCTTCCAGTTCTGCTTCCCTCCCTGATGAGCTCAACTACTTCTACGCTCGCTTTGACCGAGAGAACAAGGAGGTCACCCTCAAAGCGGATCTCCCACCTGGTGAGCTGCCTCTCTCACTTCCCACCTCCGATGTTTGCGCCACCCTGAGCAGGGTGAATGTACGGAAGGCAGCTGGTCTGGATGGAATACCTGGCCGTGTGCTCAGTATCTGTGCAGGGCAGTTGGCCGGGGTCTTCACGGACATTTTTAATCCGTCCCTGGCCCAGGCAATTGTCTCCACAAGCTTCAAGATCGCCACCATAGTGCCAGTGCCGAAGCATTCCACTGCCACGGGACTGAATGACTTCCGTCCAGTTGCACTCACCCCCTTCATTGCAAAGTGCTTTGAGAGACTAGTTTAATCACATCTAAAATCTTGTCTGCCCACTACCCTGGACGCCCATCAATTTGCCTATCATACCAACAGGTCAACAGAGGACGCCATCTCCACGGCACTTCACTCTGCCCTGACCCACCTGGACAGCCCCAACTATTACATCAGAATGCTGTTCATTGACTTTAGTTCAGCAATTAATACTGTGATCTCCTCCAAGCTGATCGCCAAACTTCACCAGCTTGGTATCAGCTCGTCCCTCTGCAATTGGACCTTGGACTTTCTGAATAACAGACCCCAATCACTTAAGTTAGACAACCTCTCTTCCTCCATTCTCACCCTGAACACCGGCGTGCCTCAAGGCTGTGTACTGAGCCCTCTTCTGTACCTCCTTTTCAACTATGACTGCGTTCCTGTACATGGTTCTAACTCCATAATCACGTTTGCAGACGACACCACAGTGGTTGGTCTGATCAGAGGGGATGATAAGACGGCCTACAGGGACGAGGTCCTGCACCTGGCCACATGGTGTGCCAACAACAACCTGGCCCTTAACACCAAGAAGACCAAGGAGATCACTGTGGACTTCAGGCATGCTAGGAGCCACACTCAGGTCCCCATCTACATCAACGGAGCCGTAGTGGAGCGTGTATCAAGCTTCAAATTCCTTGGTGTCCACATTTCCGAGGACCTCACCTGGTCCCTGAACTCCTCCATCCTGATCAAAAAGATGCAACAGCGCCTTTATTTCCTGTGGAACATCAAGAAAGCTCACCTGTGTCCCAGGATACTGACACACCTTTACCACTGTACCATTGAGAACGTACTCACCAACTGCATCTCAGTGTGGTATGGCAATTGCCCCGTATCGGACCGCAAAGCACTCCAGCGTGTCATGAAAACTGCCCAGCGGATTATCGGCACCCAATTGCCCACCATTGAGAACATCTACCATAAATGCTGCCTGGGCAGGGTGAAAAGCATTATCAAGGATGCATCTCACCCTAAGCATGGACTTTTTACTCTCCTCCCGTCCAGTAGGCGCTACAGGAGCCTCTGCTCCCGCACCAACAGGCACAGGAAGAGCTTCCTCCCTGAGGCTGTGACCCTGCTGAACCTCACATCACAGCGCTAAGCAGTATTGCACCCATATTGTACAGTCTCAGTACTTTTATATTTGTGTGCTGTAGCACTTACTTTTTATTTGCAGTTATTTTGTAACTAACACTATTCTTTACATTTCTGGTCAGAAGCTAACTGCATTTCATTGGCTTTGTATCTGTACTCGGCACAATGACAATAAAGTTAAATCTAATCTATATATTCACTGTTTTTTTTCGTTTCTTTGCAAGCTTATGGTTAGTTAACTATATACTGCAGATGTAAATAACATATATATATATATATATATATATATATATATATATACACACACACACACACACACACACACACACACAAGACAACGTTCCTCCAAATCAGGGTATAAAGCACTGTAGTACACATAACACACAATAACTTATGAAGGTAAGGATATAACCTACAGATGATTTCACATAAATAACAAACTAAAGTGCATTAATTAAATATTGTAAGGTACAGAACAGATTAACCAGTGACACTTCGAACACGATGCAGCAGGGAGTTCAGAAGCCTAATGGCCTGAAGGAAGAAACTGTTTCCAAAACTGACTGGTCCGCTTTTTATGCATCGGAGTCTCCTGCCTGATGGTATAAAGTCAAAGAGGATGCTGGACGGATGGGTGGGATCCTCGATAATACTAAGGGCCCTGGGTACGCAGCGCTCGTGATAAATGTTCCCGATGGATGGTGGACAGACCTCTGTGATCCTCTTTCAAATTCTGTTCTTCATGCTTATTCTGTTTTTTATGCTGCATTAACAATCATTTCGTTCTCCTTTAACCATATAATCATATAACTATTACAGCACGGAAACAGGCTATCTCGGTCCTTCTAGTCCATGCCGAACTCTTACCTAGTCCCACCGACCTGCACTCAGCCCATAACCCTCCATTCCTTTCCTGTCCATGTATCTATCTAATTTAACCTTAAACGACAACATCGAACCTGCTTGGCACTTCTGCTGGAAGCTCGTTCCACACAGCTACAACTCTCCGAGTAAAGAAGTTCCCCTTCATGTTCTCCCTACTCTCAATGGAAAAAGCCTATCCACGTCAACTCTATCTATCCCCCTCATAATTTTAAACACCTCTATCAAGTCCCCCCTCAACCTTCTATGCTCAAAAGAATAAAGACCTAACTCGTTCAACATTTCTCTGTAACTTAGGAGATGAAACCCAGGTAATATTTTAGTAAATCTCCTCTGTACTTCTCCAATTTTACTGACATCTTTCCCATAATTCGGTGACCAGAACTGTACACAATACTCCAAATTTGGCCTTACCAATGCCTTATACAATTTCAACATTACATCTCAACTCCTATACTCAATGCTCTGATTAATAAAGGCCAGCATACCAAAAGCTTTCTTCACCACCCTATCCACATGAAATTCCACCTTCAGGGAACTATGCACCATTATTCCTAGATAGTCATAGTCATACTTTATTGATCCCGAGGGAAATTGGTTTTCATTACAGTTGCACCATAAATAGTTAAATAGTAATAAAACCATAAATAATTAAATAGTATTATGTAAATTATGCCAGGAAATAAGTCCAGGACCAGCCTATTGGCTCAGGGTGTCTGACCCTCCAAGGGAGGAGTTGTAAAGTTTGATGGCCACAGGCAGGAATGACTTCCTATGACACTCAGGGTTCTACAGGGATCCCTCTGTTCTACAGCATTCTTCAATGCCCTACCATTTACCATGTATGTACTATTTTGATTAGTCCTACCAAAATGTAGCACTTCACATTTTTCAGCATTAAACTCCATCTGCCATCTTTCAGCCCACTCTTCTAACTGGCCTAAATCTCTCTGCAAGCTTTGAAAACCTACTTCGTTATCCACAACGCCACCTACCTTAGTATCATCTGCATACTTACTAATCCAATTTACAACCCCATCATCTAGATTAGTAGTCACCAACCTTTTTAAACCCAAGATCCCCTACCTCAACCTCAGTGAAAGGCAAGATCTACCTACTAAATCGTTTAGAGAAAAAACAGCTCAGATTGTACTTCCAATTTGAAGCCTTTTATTTGGGCGAATTGTATTTGAATTACACAAAATACTTTTGTCAAACTTTCTAATTAATTCAAAGAAAACACCATAACTAGCATATCAAACAGGCCATAGCTGTCTTTCTTTAAGAACATTACAATACTTCACACCTTTAATTCTAAGTTTCATTATTTAATTTTATTTCAACACGAAAAATAAATGAATAAAAATTGACTGTTGCATTCAGTGTGATGACTGGGGCTGAATACTTTCTGCTAGTTCCCTGAAATTTCGCTCATAACTACAGACAGCCAGTCTGAGACAGTCTGTGAGGTGTAGGGTTGCCAACTGTCCCGTATTTCCCCCGCTAAGGTAGAGCGACCTGAGAAACCTTTCGTGCCTAAATGCTTTACACTGAAGCAGCAATTACCGTTAATTTATATGGAAAAAAATTTTGAGTGTTCCCAGACCCAAAAAAAACCTACCAAATCATACCAACTAACACATTAAACCTAAAATAAGACTTACATATAGTAAAAGCAGGAATGATATGATAAATACACAGCCTATATAAAGTAGAAATAATGAAGATTAAGCCAAAACCGATTTATGGGGTAAAAGAACATCGGCACATACGTGCATGCACACACATGTGCCCGTGCAAGGCTTCAAGGTCATGGTAGTCTTTCTCGGGGTAAACACAAATGTCCCGGGATTTGACTGCTACTTTTGTCCCTTATTTGGGAGTGAGAAAGTTGGCAACCCTAGTGAGGTGTCTGTCAGTAAGTCAGCTCCTGTGCTTAGATTTAATAATTTTCATCTGTGAAAATGCAATTTCACATAGATAAGTTGACCCGAAGTAGGCATCGACTTTCAGTGCTGTAAAACTAACGCACACACCGCTCATTGCTCAGCCCCATCAGTAGTAATTGCCACCAGTTTATGAATGGGGATGTCATTTTCACGGACATTTTTTTTAAAACTCATTGTAAATATCCTCACCTCTCGTTCTGACCTTTAATTGCAAAAGAGTGAGGAAGTCCTCCTTTGTTGTAAAATCCTGGAAAGCCATTCTGATAAATACAACAAGCTGAGCTGTTTGCATTACATCCAGGGATTCGTCGAACTGTAGTGAAAAATATTCACGTCCTCAGACAATGACTCTACCCTCCTTGTCACTGTTGCAGGGCCGAGCAGTACATTATGTATTGCGGTTGTGATGCCGTTTTTGTTTTTAAAGTCATTAAAAACAGTCTCTGCGGTAATGACCATTGCTTCCTTGAATAAATTGCCATCTGTAAAAGTCTTCTTGTGTTCAGCCAAAAGGTGACTTACACGAAATAATGCTTCAATAGCAGCCTTATTTTGAGCAGCATGTTCTGTGGAAAATGATTGCTGGGCCTTCAACCCCAATTTCAGCTGCTCAACTTTCCAGGCACGAATTGCGCTCTTTTTTGGGGGGGGGGGGGTAGGTGTCTTTAAGTTCCTGGTGGTTGGTGTCGCGGTGCCGCTCCAGATTCCCTCTTTTAGTCAGTGCTTGTGTTTGGCGGCACAACACACATACACACTTGTCTTTCACCAAGGTAAATAGAAATTCCTCTTCCCATTCTGGATGGAATTTGTATGTTTTCGCTGCCTTTCGTGGAGTCTCCACTATGCTATCAGGATATCATGAGCGATTGCCGATTGCGTCACCTCTGATCTGGGCCAACATTTACGTGCTGGGTGGCACCTAATTAATTAGTTTGTTTATTTCGGCTTTTTTCTTAAAGATGTGCTGTGTGCATCCCGACTACCTCTGCAACACTGCATGCTTCGCGGCCCGGAGTCTGCCGTATATTGATGTTTACGACAGTCTGTACTCTTATTTAATCTGATTGGTCACTTTGATGCAGCACAAGCTACGCTGAAAACGTGGTGCATGGCGGGGGAACTACACACATGCGCACTTGGCAGAAAGAATGGAACTAAAACCCCGCAACCCGGAAACAATCTCTCTTTACAAACAGCTTTTCAGCAAAAATATTGCTATATTACCATTATCCTAATTAGTATTACTTACTTTTAGAATGCTCACATTACAACAGTATTTGTGTATTTATTTTTGATTTTTCTTCAGGATCTACTGGGAAAGTCTCAAAGATCAACCGGTCGATCACGATCGACGGGTTGGCGACCCCTAATCTAGATCATTAATATATATGACAAACAACATTGGACCCAGTACAGGTCCCTGAGGCACACCACTAGACACCGGCCTCCAATCTGACACACAGTTATCTACCACTACTCTCTGGCGTCTCCCATCCAGCCATTGCTGAATCCATTTTACTACTTCGATATTAATGCCTAACGATTGAACCTTCCTAACTAACCTTCTGTGTGGAACCTTGTCAAAGGCCTTACTGAAGACCATATAGGCAACATCCACCGCTTTACCCTTGTCAACTTTCCCAGTAACCTCATCAAAAAATTCAATAAGATTTGTCAAACATGACTTTCCACGCACAAATCCATGTTGACTGTTCCTAATCAGACCCTGTCTATCCAGATACCATCCCTAAGAATACTTTCCATCAATTTACCCACCACTGACGTCAAACTCACAGGCCGATAATTGCTAGGTTTACTCTTAGAACCCTTTTTAAACAATGGAATCACATGAGCAATATGCCAATCCTCCTGCACCATCCCCGTTTCTAATGACATTTGAAATATTTCTGTCAGAGCCCCTGCTATTCCACACTAACTTCCCTCAAGGTCCTAGAGAATATCTTGTCCAGACCCGGAGACTTATCCACTTTTATATTCCTTAAAAGCACCAGTACTTCCTCTTCTTTAATCGTCATATTATCCATAACTGCCCTTCTTGTTTCCTTTACCTTACACAATTCAATATCCTTCTCCTTAGTGAATATCGAAGAAAAGAAATTGTTCAAAATCTCCCCCATCCCTTTTGGCTCCGCACATAGCCATCCACTCTGATTCTCTAAGGGACCAATTTTATCCCTCACTTTCCTTTTGCTATTAATATAACTGTAGAAACCCTTCGGATTTATTTCCACCTTACTTGCCAAAGCAACCTCGTATCTTCTTTTAGATTTTCTAATTTCTTTCTTAAGATTCTTTTTACATTCTTTATATTTCTCGAGCACCTCATTAACTCCAAGTTACCTATATTTATTGTAGCTCCCTCTCTTTTTCCGAACCAAGTTTCCAATATCCCTTGAAAACCATGGCTCTCTCAAACTTTTAGCCTTTCCTTTCAACCTAACAGGAACATAAAGATCCTGTACCCTCAAAATTTACCTTTAAATGACCTCTACTTCTCTATTACATCCTTCCCATAAAACAAATTGTCCCAATCCACTCCTTCCAAATCCTTTCACATCTCCTCAAAGTTAGCCTTTCTCCAATCAAAAATCTCAACCCTGGGTCCAGTCCTATCCTTCTCCATAATTATATTGAAACTAATGGTATTGTGATCACTGGACCCGAACTGCTCCCCAACACATACCTCCATCATCTGACCTATCTCACTCCCTAACAGGAGATCCAACACTGCCCCTTCTGTAGTTAGTACCTCTATGTATTGCTGCAAAAAACTATCTTGCACACATTTGACAAACTCCAAACCATCCAGCCCTTTTACAGAATGGGCTTCCCAGTCTATGTGTGGAAAATTAAAATCTCCCACAATCACAACCTTGTGCTTACTACAAATATCTGCAATCTCCTTACAAATTTGCTCCTCCAGTTCTCGGTCCCCATTAGGTAGTCTATAATACACCTCTATAAGTTATAAGTTACACCTCTATAATACTCGTGTTCTGAAGAATGACAGCAAACAATCTAAGATTTGCCAGGATTTTCCCTTCCCTGCTGTCCAATCTCAGAATGGATAATGAACCCAAGAACATTACCCCACTACTTTTCCTCTTTTTGTACTACTTACTAAATGTAACTTTGTTAATATACATACATTTCTTATAACCATATAACAGTTACAGCACAGAAACAGGCCATCTCGGCCCTTCTAGTCCATGCCAAACTCTTACTCTCACCTAGTCCCACCAACCTGCACTCAGCCCATAACCTTCCATTCCTTTCCTGTCCATATCGCTATCCAATTTAACTTTAAATGACAACATCGAACCTGTCTCAACCACCCGCTGGAAGCTCGTTCCACGCAGCTACAACTCTCTGAGTAAAGAAGTTCCCCCTCATGTTACCCCTAAACTTTTGCCCTTTAACTCTCAACTCATGTCCGCGCTTGAATCTCCCCGACACTCAATGGAAAAAGCCTATCCACGTCAACTCTATCAATCACCCTCATAATTTTAAACACATCTATCAAGTCCCCCCTCAACATTCTACACTCCAAAGAATAAAGACCTAACATGTTCAACCTTTCTCTGTAACTTAGGAGATGAAACCCAGGCAACATTTTAGTAAATCTCCTCTATACTCTCACAATTTTATTGACATCTTTCCTATAATTTGGTGACCAGAACTGTACACAATACTCCAAATTTGGCCTCACCAATACCTTGTACAATTTCAACATTACATCCCAACTCCTATACTCAATGCTCTGATTTATAAAGGCCAGCATACCAAAAGCTTTCTTCACCACCCTATCAACATGAGATTCCACCTTCAGGGAACTATGCACCATTATTCCTAGATCCCTCCGTTCTACTGCATTCTTCAATGCCCTACCATTTACCATGTATGTCCTATTTTGATTAGTCCTACCAAAATGTAGCACCTCACATTTTTCAGCATTAAACTCCATCTGCCATCTTTCAGCCCACTCTTCTAAGTGGTCTAAATCTCTCTGCAAGCTTTGAAAGCCTACTTCATTATCCACAACGCCACCTATCTTAGTATCATCTGCATACTTACTAATCCAATTTACAACCCCATCATCCAGATCATTAATATATATGATAAACAACATTGGACCCAGTACAGATCCCTGAGGCACACCACTAGACACTGTCCTCCAATCTGACACACAGTTATCCACCACTGTGCTCTGGTGTCTCCCATCCAGCCACTACTGAATCCATTTTACTACTTCGATATTAATACCTAATGATTGAACCTTCCTAACTAACCTTCCACGTGGGACCTTGTCAAAGGCCTTACTGAAGTCCATATAGACACCACCCACCGCTTTACCCTCGTCAACTTTCCTAGTAACCTCATCAAAAAATTCAATAAGGTTTGTCAAACATGACCTTCCACGCACAAATCCATGTTGACTGCTCCTAATCAGAGCCTGTCTATCCAGATAATTATATATACCATCTCTAAGAATACTTTCCATCAATTTACCCACCACTGACGTCAAACTCACAGGCCGATAATTGCTAGGTTTACTCTTAGAACCCTTTCTAAACAATAAAACAACATGAGCAATACGCCAATCCTCCGGCACCATCCCCGTTTCTACTGACATTTGAAATATTTCTGTCAGAGCCCCTGCTATTTCCACACTAACTTCCCTCAAGGTCCTAGGGAATATCTTGCCTGGACCGGGAGAGTTAGCCACTTTTTTTATTCCTTAAAAGCGCCAATACTTCCTCTTCTTTAATCGTCATACTTTCCATGACTACCCTTCTTGTTTCCTTTACGCAATTCAATATCCTTCTCCTTAGTGGATACCGAAGAAAAGAAATTGTTCAAAATCTCCGCCATCCCTTTTGGCTCTGCACATAGCTGTCCACTCTGATTCTCTAGGGGACCAATTTTATCCCTCACTATCCTTTTGCTATTCTTGCTGCAAAAGTTTTTATTATTCTGTATTGCAATGTACTGCTGCCACATAACAACAAATTTAACAGCGTGTGCCAGAGATATTAAAGTTGATTCTGTTCCTCTCCAGTATCTGTCAGTCTACTCTCCAGTATATTGCTTCTACAGCTTACTCTCCTGCCTACCTGTCACTGGTAAATTTAGCAACGATTGGTGTCTAAAAGAAAGAGGTCCCGGCACTAATCTCGGTCACATGTTATATTTTGCCAGCCAGGAATAGACCCATTTGCAGTTCTGTCACCCAGCAATGCGGGCTTTTACTCTGCATGATTTTTCGTGCAGAAAAGTCCTCTCCAAATGCAGCACGCCCACCAGCCCCCATTGATACTTCTTCGAAGAAGTTGAATAAATCGGTCAAACATGAAACATCTTCCCCTGCCAGCGCAAGTGGTGCCTGTGAGCTCAGTTTAAGAGAAGTTTGGATAGCCACATGGATGGGAGGCAGGGTTATAGAGGTCTGTGGTCTGGATGTAGATTGATGGGACTGGGCAGTTTTTAATGGTTCAGCACAGACTAGAGGGACTGAAGGGCCAGTTTCTGTGCTGTAGTTTTCTCTGACCATGATATCCCTTTCACAAGGCCACCTTCAATTTTTCTAAGCATCCTCTGTGACAGAGATTAACTGGGCTGTTAGTCCAAACTTTGTCTTCTACTTTCTGCCTTTGCTACTTTCTAGTCAAATGAAGCATTACGAAAATCTAAGGAATTTTAGAAACAGCACAATTAACACATGGGTGGCGGGGTGGAGATACACCTCTACCAAAGGAGGTGTCAGGTGCTCTTTCCCTCCGCTAGCCTGCAGGTCACCCTTGGGCAAGGTGTAGTACCTGCTTAGCCCTGATCAGGAGTCACATGAGGCCACAGGAGCAGGTGGTGGACGGTCGTATGAGCAGCCGGTGCAGATCACAAGTCCTGGTTATATGACCACTGGTGTCAGGCAGACAAGCTCTGAAGAGTATTGATAATGCCTGGGGTCACTCATCTTGTAAAGACACTGCCCAGAAGAAGGCAATGGCGCACCACTTCCATAGAAAAATTTGCCCTGGTCATGGGAAGACCATGATCATACGATGTAGCTTTTAACAAACAAACAAGTAACAAAACATTGTTTTCATTTTTAAAATATATAAAGCATTGGTTGAAATCACAGACACCCAGAGACTGTCAGCCCAGACTGTCAGTCTCATAGTACCAGTAATTTTCCAGAATTCTTCTCTCTTTCAGCTACTACTAGGATGGTATTTTAATGACGCACAACATCGATTAATTAATTTTCTATCCGCTTGTTTACCATTATTACTTCCCCAGACTCTTTTCATTCAGTTCAAACCTGTACCCTTTTAAACTTTTAAATATACAGTACTGTGCAAAAGTCTTAGGCACGTACAGTATATGTAGCCAGGGTGCCTAAGACCTTTGCAAAGTACTGTATTTGTCAACATGGAGCAGACAGTGAGTTTGCAAATCTGGTGGGAGCACAGGATGTTGGGAATGGTGAGGGTGGGGCACTGTGGGAGGGGTGTGGGACAGGTGGCAGAGAAGGAGTGCCAGGGGTGGGTACAGACACACCCAGCCCTGAGACACCAGGCAAGGTCATTTGATTCCAAACAATTGGTTTATTGATCATTACAGAATGTCTCTCTGGTGCTTCCCGCTCCCTCCCCTCTCCCTTCCCCTTTTCCCAACCATGATTCCCCTCTCCCTGTCCCCTTCCCACTCTCAGTCCACAATAGGGACTCATATCAGAGTCAGGTTTATCATCACTCACATGTCAGCAATGCAGTGCAATACATAAAATTACTGCAGTTTGTGTGCAAAAGTCTTGTGAATGATAGATATACACACGTGTGCACACACACACACACACAAGACTTTTGCACAGTGCTGTACATCATAGCAAATCTAACAAAGTTTCCACTAATTTTTTTTTAAAGCTATGTGGACCAACCATTGCTCTGAGCAGGAAATTTTAACACGGCCTGAAAACTGCACAGCACTTTAAATGTTTTATTGTAATATTAGGAATAAGAATTGAAAAATCACCTACTTTTGATTTTATTGATTAATTGAAGGATATAATGACACACAGTTCAACGAAGAGAATCTTTCAGAGTTTGTAAACATTTTCTAGCTGCGTCCAACTTCAGCTGTGTGGTAACAAAGGCTACGTACGCGGGATCATTTCAGTTACTGCGCGGCCACACATTTGCACAGTTACAGCAAACAGTGCTCGTGAAAATAAATAGCAGTTCACCCTGTTCTCACTAGTATATGATCTGTTTTTGATCTTTCTCACCATCTCCGTGAGATAGGTTGGGAACCACCCTCCATTCCGGACCAAGTGACCCACAAAGGTGTCCAAACTAAACCTTCTCCCACTCTTCATGCATTCTCCCATCTGTAAAGTCTGCTCTGGCTACTGGATTTTCCAAACTAGTGCCTTTAAGACCATAGGACCTAGGAGCAGAATTAGGATATTCAGCCCATTGAGTCTCCTCCGCCATTCTATCACGGCTGACTTATTATCCCTCGCAACCCATGGTTTAGTCGTCAGAGTTGGTGCGCTCCACCAGAGGCGGTGTGGCGCGGTGCCCAAGCTGGAGTTGGTGCTGCCCCCAAGTGTTAGCTTGGCAGAAGACAAGCACTGGTTCTTCACCTTTCCTGCCTATCACCTCCCTGCTTCCCCTCCCCCACTCCTTTATCTTTCCTTTTATTGGTTTTTCACCTGGAACCTACTAGCCTTCTCCCTCCCACCCTCCCCCCACCTTCTTCATAGGGCCTTTGCCCCTTCCCTCTTCAGTCCTGACGAAGGGTTCCAGCCCGAAACGTTGACTGATCGTTTCCACGGATGCTGCCCGACCTGCTGAGTTCCTCCAGCGTGTTGTGAGTGTTGCTTTGACCCCAGCATCTGCAGAGTATTTTGTTTACATTCTGTTCTACTGCAGGTTTTGCCAACATTCATGGACTCAGAGTCTTGGATTATATTTTTTTGTGTGACTGTATTTTACTGCTATCTTATATGTGCTATATGTGCCTTCTGTCATAAATGACGTTTGGTACTCTGTTTTGCACTATGGTCATGAAGGAATCCTGTTTCATTTGGCTGTATTCATGTGTGGCTGAATGACAATTAAACGAAGTATATTAAATATTCAAACAATTTCTGCCTTCGCCCTGTAACCTTTGACACCCTGGCCTCAACCTCCACCTTAAATACACCCAATGACTCGGCTTCCGCAACCAACTGGCCATGAATTCCTTATCTAATCTGAGGCCGTTGCCTCTGGTCCCAGACACCCCCCCCAACTATAGGAAACATCCTCTCTCCACGTCCACTCTATCTGTGCCCTCTGGTCCTAGACTCCCCCACTATAGGAAACATCCTCTCCACATCCACTCTATCTGTGCCCTCTGGTCCTAGACTCCCCCACTATAGGAAACATCCTCTCCACATCCACTCTATCTGTGCCCTCTGGTCCTAGACTCCCCTACTATAGGAAACATCCTCTCCACATCCACTCTATCTGTGTCCTCTGGTCCTAGACTCCCCCACTATAGGAAACATCCTCCCCACATCCACTCTATCTGTGTCCTCTGGTCCTAGACTCCCCCCACTATAGGAAACATCCTCTCCACATCCACTCTATCTGTGTCCTGTGGTCCCAGACCCCCCCCCACTATATGAAACATCCTCTCCACATTCACTCTATCTGTCTCCTCTCGTCCTAGTCTCCCCCACTATAGGAAACATCCTCCCCACATCCACTCTATCTGTGTCCTCTGGTCCTAGACTCCCCACTATAGGAAACATCCTCTCCACATCCACTCTATCTGTGTCCTGTGGTCCCAGACCCCCCCCCCCCCACTATATGAAACATCCTCTCCACATTCACTCTATCTGTACCCTCTGGTCCTAGACTCCCCACCATAAGAAACATCCTCTCCACATCCACTCTATCTGTGTCCTCTGGTCCCAGACTCGCCCAGTATAGGAAACATCCTCTCCACATTTCTAAACATTTTTGTTATACAGTACTATACAAAGGTCAGTACTGTAGTATTTTTATGTATTGCACTGTACTGCTGCCACAAAAAAAAAGTCACATGTGTGAGTGATACTTGGGCATCCTAGCTACAAGAATGTGCCGGAGACTTCTGCACCGTCCTGTAGTGTCTACAGAAACAATCCTGAAAACACCATGAAATGTTCACCTGGGCCCTCCATCTGATCAGTGAAACATCAACTGCCTACTCCTTTCCACAGATGCTGCCTGACTTGCTGAGTTCCTCCAGCATTTTGTCTGTGGCAGCCGTTCATGGGACAAGTGACACTCACATCGTTTCAGAAGCACAAACCCAGCGGAAGAACAGTGGGCCAATGGGACAAACCTCAACAGTGAGTAAGCTTTCAGAAACAGGATAAATACTGACCTGTTGGACAATGAATAACCAAGCCAAACGATGATGGACTAGTTAAGGACAAGCTATGCTTAATCATTCTGCGAGAATTTTTTGATGGGGTAACAGATGAAGTTAATTCTGTCAATTTGGTACAGATGAATATCGAGAAGGCTTTTACTTAGGTTCAAGGTTCAAAATAAATGTGTTATCAAAGTACACATGCACAGGCCTGGGCTTCACTTTCCTGTGCACAGACTCCCCCAATAACCAAAGTAGAAAATAATAATAGAATAACCATAACAGAACAAGCAGGCAATCAGTGCAAATATAAAAGAGAAAAAAATACATGTAATAAATAAGCATAAATATCAAGAACATGAGATGAAGAGTCCTTGAAAGTGAGTCCGTAGCTTGTGGGAACATTTCTGTGGTTGGTGAAGTTAAGTGAAGTTATCCCCTCTGGTTCAGGAGCCTGATGGTTGAGGGGTAATAACTGTTCCTGAACCTGGTGGTGTGAGTCCTGAGGCTCCTGTACCTCCTTCCCGATGGCAGCAGTGAGAAGAGAGCATGTCCTGGGTGGTGGGGGCCCCTGATGATGGATGCTGCTTTGCTGTGACAGGATTTGGTGTAGATGTGCTCAGTGGTTGTGAGGGCTTCACCCGTGGTGGACTGGGCCGTATCCACTGCCCTGTTGTAACGTTGATTTCAATGTTGAAGCAAGATCGCACAAAACTGATAAAGTTTAGAGCTAGGTTTGCTGTGTGTATTGAAACATACAATGAAATGCGTCATTTTTACTTCAACATCCAACACAGTCCAAGATCTGCTGCAGGCCACCCAGCATGCTCATAACTTGTACCTCTTCAAAATGTGGGAGGAAACCAGAGCACCGACTGGAAACACACACAGTCACAGGGAGAGCGTACTCGCTCCTCACAGACAGTGACGAGAATTGAACGAGCCCCAGCATCATGCGAGCTGCTACCATGCCCACCCCCAAGGTCAGATAGCATGTAGTGACCCTAACCCTAACTCAAGTGAGACCTCTGAGGAATATGGTGCACAGCAGTTAAATGGTCTGAAAAACATGGCATTTCCCACCCCAGAGACTGGCACCAGAAACACTGCTTTTATGACTTAAAATTTCACTTATTCAGAGATACCACGTGGAACACATAACCTGCCAGAGCAGCAATCGCGTGGTGCTAACTACTACTCTGCCTGATCTCCACGAATAACCTGGGCCAGGACTCGGGGGTTTAAGTCACAAGTGCTAAGTACCCAGAGGGCACAAGATTTATCAGAACTGTCAGACGCAAAGAAATGGGAGGTGATGCATTTTGGTCAGAAGATGAGAAAAAGCAAAGAGGAGACAAGAGACTGCCAAAACATGCTAAAACCTGGAGGAAACCTGGACTGAACATGCTGAAAACTTCCAGAGGATATTGTGTTAATCACTACTCAGATTACCTCCTTAGTCTATCTGAGAAGTATATTGCTTTCTGTTTTGTTCACCTGCGTGAATAGCTCTGTGTCATTCCAGATCATATTGCATCTCTTTTGTTTCATCCATTTGATATCCCGTCAAGTTCAGTTCACCATCCCTCCACCCACTCCCTACTCACAATCCCACCCAGTTCCGTAATATCAGCAACTTGGATATGGTCTGGAAAAATCACTGATTTTCTTCACGGGCCACAGGACCACGTCAGTGAGTGCTGCTGCCTGACAACTCCAACCAGCCAGCTTTTACATCCCACTCAACGTTCTCACGATGACTACGTTCCTGTGACCAACGCTCTCGAATGGAAAACCCTACAAAATGCAGTGGAGACACCCAGTCCATCGGGGTGAAGCCCTCCTCACCGCTGATCACGTCTACACGAAATGCTATCGCAGGAAATCAGCATCCATCATCAGGGACCTCCACCACCCAGGACATGCTCTCTTCTCGCTGCTGCCATCAGGAAGGAGGTACAGGAGCCTCAGGTCCCACACCACCAGGTTCAGGAACAGTTATTACCCCTTAACTATCAGACTCCTGAACCAGTGAGGAAAACCTCAACTCTGAACTGATTCCATCGGAAGGAGGTACAGGAGCCTCAGGATTCACACCACCAGGTTCAGGAACAGTTATTACCCCTCAACCATCAGGCTCCTGAACCAAAGGAGATAACTTCACTTGCCCCATTACGGAACTGTTCCCACAACCTATGGACTCACCTTCAAGGACTCTTCGCCTCATGTTCTCGATATTCGTTGTTTATTTATTTACTATGATTTCTTTTTG